>NC_086327.1:101601724-101901724 GCF_036172605.1 Pelobates fuscus
CAAGCTTTTGACTTTCTTAAGACTACATTCGCCTGTGCACCTATTTTACAGCATCCTGTCCCCTCATTGCCCTATATACTTGAGGTTGATGCTTCCGATATAGGGGTAGGTGCTGTCTTATCCCAAAGAGAGTCTCCTGACAAGCCATTGCATCCTTGTGGTTTCTTTTCTAAACAAATGTCCAAAGCAGAAAAGAATTATGATGTGGGTAATCGCGAACTCCTTGCTATCATTTTAGCACTCAAAGAATGGAGACATTTGTTAGAAGGCACTAAGGATCCCATCCTCATATTTACGGATCATAAGAACCTGTCCTACCTTAGCGAAGTTAAAAGATTGTCTTCCAGGCAGGCTAGGTGGTCACTGTTCTTGTCTCATTTTAATTATATAATCACCTATAGGCCAGGTGTTCGGAACACTAAAGCGGACGCTCTGTCCAGACAGTTTGAAACTATTGACAAACAAGAGATTGATGTTACTCCTGTCATCCCCCCAGACAGGATAATAGCAACTACGATATTGTCTATTTCCTCGTCCCTCTTGCAGGCCATACAAGCGAAACAAAGCATGGCACCCAGCGAGAGGCCTAACGATAAATTGTTCGTTGACGTTCCCGAGAGAAGGGATATTCTGTCACTGTATCATGATACTAAGACTGCTGGACATCCTGGTATATCCAAAACGGTGTCAGCTGTTTCTCGGTATTTTTGGTGGGATACCTTACGCAAGGATGTCACTGATTATATAAGTGCTTGTACTACTTGTGCACGTATGAAATCCTCTCGTAGAGCCTTGTGGGCTGTTGCATCCGTTACCCGTTCCCGAGAGACCTTGGTCTAATCTATCAATGGATTTTATTGTTGAATTACCCCCTTCGAATGGTAACACAGTCATCCTAATGATAGTAGATCGGTTTTCCAAAATGGCTCACTTTGTATCTCTTCGCAAGTTGCCCACTTCCAAGGAACTGTCTCTTATCTTCGCTAGAGAAGTGTTTCGGTTGCATGGTATTCCCGTATCTATTGTATCCGATAGGGGTAGCCAATTTATTTCCAGGTTCTGGAAAGCCTTTTGTTCGGAAATGGGTATTTCTCTCTCATTTTCTTCCGCTTACCATCCCCAGTCTAATGGAGCTGCTGAACGTGCCAACCAGTCTCTGGAGCAGTACCTCCGTTGTTTTGTGTCTCACCATCAGGACAATTGGTCTGACCTGCTTCCTTGGACTGAGTTTGCTCGCAATAACGCCACTCATGATTCTTCCGGCAAAAGCCCTTTTTACGTTGTCTATGGCCAGCATCCCGTTGTTCTTCCGGCTGCATTCTCCTCACAGGGCATGCCAGTTCTGGACGAGCATTTGGCTGGTTTGCGTAATACTTGGGAGCAGGTTCAGCGTTCTTTGGTGGACTCTGCTGCTCGCCAGAAGGCTCAGGCTGACAAGCATCGCAGAGCGGCTCCTTCCTATGTTGTGGGGGATAGGGTTTTGCTTTCCACACGGAATATTCGCCTCCGGGTGCCTTCTATGAAAATGGCTCCTTATCGTCACTATTTGGACGAAAGATAGCGCTCTAGGGTGCCTCCCCCGATAATAATGGGGGTCTGTTGTCTTCCTCCAGTTGCTCCAAAAGGGTGGATGAAAAACAGGACTCCCAGGATGGTGGAAAAAATACAACGGTTTTATTAAGGATGAAACATCACCCAGCAATAAAAATTTAAATATAGGCTTAAAATGAGGTCCGATAATAATGGGGGGCTGTTGTCTTCCTCCCGTTGCTCCAAAAGGGTGGATGAAAAACAGGACTCCCAGGATGGTGGAAAAAATTAAATGGTTTTATTAAGGATGAAACATCACCCAGCAATAAAATTTGAAATATAGGCTTAAAATGAGGTCTGATAATAATGGGGGGCTGTTGTTATATAAGCCTATATTTAAATTTTTATTGCTGGGTGATGTTTCATCCTTAATAAAACCGTTTTATTTTATATCCACCATCCTGGGAGTCCTGTTTTTCATCCACACTTTTGGAGCAACTGGAGGAAGACAACAGCCCCCCATTATTATCGGGGGAGGCACCCTAGAGCGCTATCTTTCGTCTATATCTTGTGAGTGCATTTCATGAACACTTACCTAATATTTGATACAGATTTACACAATGTATATTTATGTTTTTTAATTTTAGATCTCTCAGTCATATCCCAAATATCTCTGGTTGTTTTATATTTTGCTGTGTAAAGGTCATTCATTCTGGGTAATGACCTGGGAGGCTGCTTTACTTGAATGCTAAGATAAGTATATCTTTTCACTTGTACACATTATTCACTAAGTGGTGATATTTAAACATATATATACTTTTATTTAGTTCTCATCACTATTTGGAGCCTGTTACCAAGATTTACCTTAATGAGCAAAATAACATGTTCTGTTTGACCAATTCAGGCTTGCCTATATTTTAATATGCTGATCAGACCTGTGCATTCGGTTCTGTAACTCCAAATGACTACATGGACGAATTAAGAAACCGCAGGTACAACAATGGACAAACAGTTTAGTTTGATTCGTGATTTGGAGTTCCATCCATGGTCCAAAAAAAAAAAGAAGAGATAAATGATCAGAAAAAGGATGATCAATGGTTAAGGAACAGCCCAAAAAAATTTTTTTGTTCACAGATCAAGTGAGAAGTGACCAACAGAGAGGAATAAAGGTGGAAAAATATATATTTGTATTTTTATAGATGATTTTTACTGCTCTTCTTTTTTCGTTCTATCAGTTTTTTCTTTTCACTTCATCTGTAAGCCAAATGGCGGGAAAATGCACCTGTCGGTGTACAGCAAAATACATACAGAATATTTTATATTTTGCTCCCTTTTGGTTTGCCCAAATTGTTTCCTGAAAAGATTGCATGGACCAAATTTATCTGAGCTGAAAATCCCCATGGACGAATCCCAAATCAACCGAATCAAATTGCTTTTCAGCCAAAACGATTCAGTCATAACAAATGTTTGTGGCGTGTACAAGTCTAGTCCTCATTTTTAAATGTAATTGACACTGATGGCATCCTTTTTAACAGTGCTCTAATTGAATGATTTCTCAAACACAAGACAGATGTCAATAAATCTAATTATCTTCACTTCTTGTAAGTAAACAAAACTAACATATTTGCTTCATTTTTCACAAATAAATCTGTCGGAAAAAATGTCTGCATAATCCTGATTCAACAAACACAGCTTGGTGTGGTCTTAAGTAGTGTTCTATGGAAGAAATATGGAATTTTACATAGTTTTTGTTGTTTTGCATGTACCTCAAAGGCAAATATTTGATAAGGAAGTATTTCTGGCATGAGGAGTGCGTTACGAAAGAGGCAAGCTTATGGTGCCGCATTCTGCAAAACATTTTTACATATTTTTTTTTGTGCATGAAAATATTTGAACATGCAAAAATAATACAGCATATTAATGAGGCCAAAATCCCAAATCTATCAAATGCATTAAAGTGGTACTGGTGCTCAGTGTCCCTCTAAATGGACACTCCAGGGTGACCCCACGTATTTAATACTATATATTACAAATTATGCATAACAAAAAAAATCGAGCATTTTTTTTTCTTTTTTCTTCCAAACCTGGAAAATTTACATAATTTATATTGTACAATTGGCACGCTTCCTCGCCTTACTCTTTATATGCATGTATTTGCGCAACTAGTGTGTATTTAGCTTTTACACTTGTAAATCTCTTTGTAGTACTGTGATTGTATGCATTAAAGGAAAACTCAATTAAAATAACAATTCGGTAGATATACTCTCAAAGAAAGTATATTTATCATTTGTTTTACATGTTTCCTCTGGGGGCATATGAAATCTTGGCTTGCAATAGCACAGACTGTCTGTTACTGTCCAATCACAGACTTGTCAATGCGTTGCATTAAAGCTGTAAAATGTAGCTTTTCTACCGGCAAGTAACAGGACCAGTTGTGTGATTGATAGCCGGTGAGATGTAACAAGGTTAATTTATAAAAGTGCTATCTCACTTTAATAAAATGAAAAAAGAGAACACACTCTATGCACATAAAGCAATTCAACAAGCTAAAGTGTTTACCTTTTTGGAGTGTTCCATCAAAACAATTGTGTGACCCTTATTACAAAAAAAGGAATGCTATTAATAGGGATCACACAATCAAAAACAACTACTGTCTAGTAGTGAAAGGTTCTGCGTGCTCAGTGAAATGTCTTACATGAAATTATAGTGACAACAATTTCACTTTTATTTTACAAAATAATCTTTATAATAATATAACTTTCTTTTCATAAAAACTTTCTATTTAAATTGACAGCTTTATCTTAAAGGAACACAATAGGGTCAGGAACTTAGGAAAGGTCAGGAAAAAAATATCTAGCTACCCCTTGTCCCCTAAATATAGTAAACTCTTTTTTTTTTTTTTTTTTTTAATTCTTTATTTTTCTTGTGCACGTATATACATACAATATTTCTTGCGATGCCACAACAGCATTGGCAAGTTGAGTAGGAACATTGGGTTTGACATGGCATGCGATTGACGGCACATTTTTTAATAATAATAACAGGCTAGGTCAAAAAGGTTTTGTCAGAATATAAAATATGCATCACAGATTTATGAGAGCTTGAACATCAGATTGAACAGGAAAATGCATGAAACAAGTGAATATAGGTAATGCTTAACGCTGCAGGGATTGCTATGTTAGGTGGTTAGATTCATATCGTCGGTTATAGCAAGTTTCTATTCTCTCCTAAGGTAGATTATTATAATAAGATTATCAGACATATAAACTGGCGTTTAGTTATCTGCCCTAAGTTCTCTATGCTGTTGCTGTCCTAATGTATAATCACGGTTTGCAGTATAGCGGTAGCTAGGTGAGATGACACTTAGAGAGGCTAGACTAGCATAGAAGTAGAAATAGAGGGCATAACAAACTTGATGTAAGTACAATCACCTCGCTAGAGAGAAGCGGCAATAAAAATTAAAACATAACAAAAGAGCAATACATGCATAAGACTGCTGAAGTGGATCATCGAGTAGACCAAACAGGGTATCAGGGAACCACTAGTCAGGGTATGCTGGACATTTGTATTAGAGAAGGGCCGCGCTCAGCTGCCGTGTGGAGAGTCCTGTGCAAGCAGTCAACGTCTTTCGTTGTTGGGCATGAGGTGTGTCGAGACCGCAGTCCCAGAGGCTGAGTTAAGATGGTGTCATGTGAGGGGCATACAAGAAATCAGAATCACAGCAGGGATTTGCCTGGGAAAATCTGTCCCGTTATACAGTCCTGGAATTTCTGCCCATTTAGCCAATGCCCAGTTTGTGGGGAATGCGAAGATAGTTATGATGTGGGTCTGCTCGTGAGTGGCGTCCTCTTATCCCCGTGGTTTCATACGTTGCTCGAGAGGAAGGTGATTCGCTTAGGTGAGGCAGATGCAGGGCCCCCTGCCATCGTTTGCTTCTATTATGCGTCGTCGGAGTGTCAGGCTGTTGCTGAGAGGCGCATGACGGCAGTCGGGGTGAGTGAGGGCCCCCTGTCAGCAGTGTCCCTTGTTGCCGCTTGTGCTGAGGGGGTGTACGGAGCGGGGGTAGCCCTGGAGCCAGTCCTCGGTGAGGTTTTGGGTGCCTCATCCGTGACCGGGATTGGTATTGCTGGTGCTCATGTCGGGTTCCCCGCCTCCGCCTTCCCACCTTCCACGTCCCTCTCCGGGTCCGTATTAGCAGTGTGGGCTTCGGAGTAGAGCCCCTCGGAATGAGTGCCGATGGGGTCCTTTCCTGGACGCCCCCTCGGCTGTCCAGTTTAGCCCAGAAGTCCGCCAGAAGTCGATCTATCCTCTCCAACAGCGGCAAGAGGTGGGTTTCTGGCGTTGGGGCCCTCGTGGCTTCCGCCATTTTGGGTGTCGATGGCTCTGCGGCATCTTTGCCCTGGTTTCTCTGCGTTATGCTGCTCGTTGTGTTTGCCGGGATGACCCCCACCGGCGGGGGGGGAAGAGAAGGCGCTTTGAGTAAGCCTCCGGCGCAGCGGGTGCCAGTCGGCTGGGGGATCGGCCGCCTCCCCCACGCCGCCCGCACAGGCCGCATGCAGGCCTCGGGTCTGTTATCTGAGTGCAGTCGCCATCGCTGCTCAATGGGGCGAGATAGCAGTTGCTCCATCGCCTACCACCGTTGCTGGAGCTAGAAAACCGTCTGTATTTGGGTAATTTAAGTATTTTTCGTCTTTTTCAGGTTTTTGATCCAGGAGCTCCGCTGCTGTGCGACCGCTTCGCTTGGCTGTCAGGCTCCGCCCCCAATATAGTAAACTCTTACCTTTATTCCAGTCTGCTGTTGCTGGCTTTGCCCCTGCTTTGATGATCTCAGCCAATTACAGTACTGTCACATACTGTCGCATTGGATTGACTGAGATTGTTAATTTTGATGATCTCAGCCAAAATGGTGGGCCGGGGGGCATAGCCAAATGCCGCCCTGGCCAAACAGCATCACCTCATAGAGAGGGTCTCCATTAAGAGGGTGGATACACTGAATTGTGCAGCACTGCCCCAGGTAGCACCTCTAGTAGCCGCCTGAGGAATGGCCACTGGAGGTGTCCCTAGGCTGTAATGTAAACACTACCTTTTCTCTGAAAAGACAGTGTGTGCAGCAAAATGCCTACAGAGACTGACAACATAACCAGAACAAATACATTAAGCTGTAGTTGTTCTGGTGACTATAGTCTCCCTTTAAGTCTGTGCCTGCATTGTAAGGTATAAGGAACTTTATTCATGATATTTCCAGGTATAGACACACATTTAGACACAAGCACTCAATTGCCCTGGCTGAAAGCCTACAATAAAATAAAGTGAACTGGATTAGAACATTGGAAATGCTAATCACAAGTTTGTGATCCAATTTTCCAAGCAGTTTCATTTTTCTTTTATTTATGGTACCAAGAGAAGATTTTTTTGACAGATGTGATTTCTACATAATAAAAGATTGCCAAAGAAATGCAATGAAAATACAATTTGTTAAGCTAGTGACAGGAACAATGCCATGTTCGATGTGTTAATCAAATCAGAAAAATTGCTTTTTGTATCTCAATGCCATCAGGGAGAGTTGCGTATATGCCATGCATTTCATGCAGAGCTTATGAATTTGAAGTCTAAGGACTCTACAATTAAGAGCTTCAAAAAAAAGAGGCAAATTTGCAGAGTAAAAATGTGTGAAAATGCTAACATCTTGCCTGTCAATACCGAATATAATTCCTTCCCATTTTTTTTTTTTATTTTAAAAATTCTTCTGATAATAAACGGATAGTCTATAGTGGTTAACCCAAATCTGATTTATATAAATAACCAATGTGAGCACCCTTTTTATTAAATGTAATTATCACAGACATATATTTATATCTCTTTATAACTTTTTTTTTTTTTAAAGAGTAGTTTAATGTATCCTCATGTTATTGTCTTTAATTAGCAGAAGAAAGGCTACATTTCCAGCTTTAGCTGTAATGTTACAGACAATCTGTTACATCAAAAAGTTGCTTATATAGGAAATAAAGTATTTTAAAATCCCACGGCTTTTGTTTAAAAGAAAAAAATATATACGTTTTTCTCAAATCTTCATAAAAACACATTTTATACATTTACATTCTTTGGATCATAAGGGACTAGCAAAATGTTAATATAGTACTGAGCACTATATGCATTCCTATTTAATACACAACTTGTGTAACATGGAATATAGTAGCCAGCGTATGTTTCATTCATTATTTATAAAAGGGCCAACTTTTAATAGAAATTGGCGGTTTTATAAACTGTTATTATTATGAGATACTTCTCACTCATAAAGGACTTCAGCAAGCTGAAGTGCTTGATGGGTGTGGAGTGGTTCTTCAATTCTTGATCTTTGTTCTTTATGTGCTAATACTTACCACAGTAACATATTTGAAATGTCCATTATTATTATAAGCATTTATATACGGTAGCTCTAACATTTTCTGCAGTGCTTTACAAATATACAGTGGGGATAAGAAACACTAAGTAAAATAATGTTGACAGAATCAAGAGGTGAAGAGGGCCTTGCTCAAACAAGCTTACGATCCAGGTAAACAACATGCCCAAAATAAACAGAGTATGACTAAAAAAGGTAACAGTTGCACAAGACTGAGACACAGGATATGAAAGATATAATCCCAGATAAACAACATTGAAATAATGTTTCACTGAAGTTACCATGAACAATTTCCATGTCTAAATTTTGATGGCCACCTTTTCATGCTCAACATTGCCATGTGATAAATGGTTCTTATAGGGAGGTAGATAAAAGTGGAAAAATTGTGGGAAGACAGTTTGGGGAGAAGAACTAGGTGAGATCTTGTTCTTATTCCCAGTCACTATGGTGACGGGTATTCAACTGTGCACATGTCAAGACTTCCCACTACTCGGATGTCTCTTCCGGGACTGAATGCAACTGCTGCTGTATGCACGCAACCACACTGTATATCCTCCACAATGCCACTCAGATATTTTATGTTCCTGTGCAACACAAAGTTGTAACCTGAGCTCATTTAATGTGAATCTCCTGATACCAAACCTCTGCTTGACATTTCAATATTATTGACCACTCTTTGCTCTGAAACTGGACCATTCCTGACTTGGCTTCTGCCAGCCAAATTTGTTTGCGCTTGCCTTCTGTATAGTTTTATTAACCCCTTAAGGACACATGACATGTGTGACATGTCATGATTCCCTTTTGTTCCAGAAGTTTGGTCCTTAAGGGGTTAAGGCACCTTGACTCCTTTCCACCTAACAGAAAGGCAATCTACCCATTATTCCTTCTCTATCATTGCTGTGTAAAACCAGACTCCTATCACATCCAGGTTATTGGAGTACATATTAACCTTTCTCAAAGAGATACCTCATTATAACCATATTAGTTAAGTCCTACATAAATCAGACATTTGGTGTAACCAAATATCTGTGCAATATAAAGTTGCAAAAGGTGTCCCTTTAACCATACAGGGAGCTATGTGCATAATGAGGAAGATGGGCTACAGCAGTGGTTGAGTTCAGACCCAGAAGATACATCAGGGCAACGAAGTATCAGTTAGCCCTGATGGCAGGTTTCAAGTCATAACAATGGGTACTTTAATTAATACATAATTAATCTTCAGATGCAGTTAATCTCCAGGCTTCTCCATGTAGAAAATATTTTGATAATTGGCGTGTGCAATGGACTAAGTCATCTAATAGATAAATTATATTTTGCAGAGGAACATATTTTCGGCACAATAACTCCAAACCATCACCTCAATTAAGAGGCAAAAAACTTCCTTCTACAAAGACTGAATGAGAAGACACACCCACAACATGTGAAGAACAATACCTCCACTCATACTCATACTACATCCATTATAACATAAATTGCTTCACATGGGGAAGATTCTTACTATTTTACAGATGGGAAGAACTTTTATGATTTTTCTTAGAGATCACCAAAAACAACTTTAGCTTAATGAAAGAGTTTTGATGTATAGATCATGCCCCTGCAGTCTCACTTCCTGAACACAAAATCTATTCTTTAGCTTCCCTTCTTACACAGCATATTTAATTTAGAATGTATTATTTCTTGCTTTGTTAATAGCCTGCTAGAGCCATCAGAAGCCTCTTGTGTATGATTAAAATTAATTTAACAGAGAAGCAGATAAGAACATCTAAAGTAAACACACTGTGTTTTAAGATCTGATTGAAAATGAAAAGTTTTTTTTCATGCAAGTTGTGTGAGTCACAGCTAGGGGAGGTGTGGCTTGGGCTGCAAAAACAGATACAAAGTGATTTATCTCCTAGATTCCAGAGAATTCAGCAGTGAAACTGCAGGGGAATGATCTATACACCCAAACTGCTTTACTAAGTTAAAGTTGTTTTGGTGCTTAAAGTATTCCTTTAAAAAACATAAGTATTCCAGGGGGTGGTGGACATGCGAGGGTGGAGTGAAAAATGGCTCCATCAGTTGGATGTAATTGAACCAATAAAGCATAAAGATTGTAAGCTTGTTTGGGCAGAGCCCCCTACACCTACTTTTCCATTATATTAATCTAGTTTTATTATAATTTAGTATCTGTTTTGTTTACCTATTGTACAGGGTTGCAGAATATATTGATGCGATATAAATAATTGCAATTATATTTATAATTGTAAGACCTTGAGAAAAGGTAAGGGAATCTCAACAACTCAGTAAAGTGTTTTATATTACCAGGCATTGAAACTCTTTGGGATTGTCGAGGTCAGCAGATGAAGTATGGAAACTAGCCGGGTACCCCTGTTTTAAGGGCAGAGATAGACATTAAAGGGATTCTACAGTGCCAGGAAAACAAAGCCATTTTCCTGGCACTATAGGTTCCTACAGTGTCTCCCCTCCCTTGTACCCCCCCTCCCACATCATTGAAGGTGTTAAAACCCCTTTAGTAACTTATCTGAATTCAGCGCCAATGTCCCTCTGCACTGGGTCAGTGTCAGGATCGGGACAGGGATCCAACACGCAGAGTACAAAGAGTAGCAGATACGTATACCGGACCTTAGAATGGCCGGACTTAACGTAATACTACGTATAGAATGGTCAGGGACAAGCCGAGGTCAAGGGAACGAGAAGACAGGTAAGCGAGAGACAAGCCGGGTCAAGGATAACAGAGAAGACAGGTAAGTAACAACAAAGCTGGGTCAGAACCAAAAGACAAGAGAATACAAGAGCACTGTGTGACTAGGCTGGCTAGAACCACGACAGGGCAATGAGCAAATGCTGAGAGCTCCCTTAAATACCCTGGTTCTAGAGACTAATCACGCCTCCGCCGAGACCTGATTCGTGTCCGGGATTTGACTGACAGGTCGGGCTAGAATAGCGTCATGACGTCGACTATTGAGCGTCACGTTACAAAAAGGCATAGTTCTCTCGCGGCCGGCGTTTACATGCGCGAGGGGACCGCGAGGAACGAGAGAATCATGCCGTCTGGATGGAAAAACGTCTAAGTCTCTACCCGTCTCAGGGGTAGAGACTACAGGTACCCTGACAGTACCCCCCCTCTCAGAAACGCCCACCGGGCGGAAGGAACCGGGACGAGATGGAAAGCGGGAATGAAAAGCCCTGCGAAGACGAGGAGCATGGACATCCTCCTGTGGTACCCAGGTCCTCTCTTCTGGACCATATCCCTTCCAGTCAACCAGGTATTGGATTTTCCCCCGGGAGATTCGAGAATCGATGATGGAGTTGATTTCGTACTCCTCCTGACCCTCAACCTGAACAGAGTGAGGAGAGGAGACCCTGGAGGAGAATCTGTTACAGATCAGGGGTTTTAGCAAGGAAACATGAAAGGAATTAGGAATACGTAAGGCAGAGGGGAGCGCTAGGCGATACGCAACAGGATTAATTCGATTCAGGATCCTATAGGGTCCAATGTAGCGAGGAGCGAATTTCATAGACGGTACTTTCAAACAAATGTTTCTAGTACTCAACCATACCCTATCACCAGGGACAAAACTAGGAGCCGGCCTTCTGCGTTTGTCAGCGTGTTTTTTATACAGTATAGAATTATGTAGGAGAATTTGTCGAGTCTGATCCCACAACTTCTTCAGATTGGCAACATGAGTATCAACCGACGGTACCCCCTGGGAAGAAGGAACCGAGGGAAGAATGGAAGGATGAAAACCATAATTCATGAAAATGGGGCTAGAGCGAGTTGAATCGCAAACAAGATTATTGTGTGCGAACTCTGCCCAAGGAATCAGACCGACCCAATCGTCCTGGTGTTCAGAAACAAAACAACGCAGATATTGTTCAATCTTTTGATTGGTACGTTCAGCGGCTCCGTTAGACTGAGGGTGATAAGCAGAAGAAAAATTCAATTTAATGCCTAGTTGAGAACAGAATGATCTCCAGAAACGTGAAACAAACTGGGAACCTCTATCAGAAGTAATCTCGGAAGGTATCCCATGTAAGCGAAAGATCTCTTTATCAAAAATCTCCGCTAATTCAGGTGAAGTCGGAAGTTTAGGTAAAGGCACGAAATGAGCCATCTTGGTAAACCTATCCACCACTGTGAGAATAACAGTGTGCTTTTTCGAAACAGGCAAATCCACAATAAAATCCATCGCCAAACAGGACCAAGGTTTTTCTGGAACTTCCAGGGGATGTAAGAGACCACAAGGAAGCGAATGAGGTAGTTTAGTCTTAGTACAGACCTCACAGGCTCCGATAAAATCCTTAATATCCCTCCGTAAAGAAGGCCACCAGAAATCCTTAGAGATCAAGGAATATGTTTTGCGAACGCCCGGATGACCAGCCACCTTACTCTCGTGAAGACACTGTAAGAGCTCCAGTTGGAGTTCAGGAGGAACGAAGTGTCTAGACGCAGGATTCAGTCTAGGTGCCAGATGCTGCAAGCTCCTGATCTGATCAAGAAGCGGAGAATGGATTTTGAGAGTTGTGTTAGCGATGATATTACACTTAGGTACTATAGAGGATAAAACCGGCTCAGATATGGCAGAAGGTTCATGTTGGCGAGACAAGGCATCAGCTTTAGAATTCTTAGAACCAGGCCTATATGTGAGTATGTAATTGAAGTGAGTGAGGAATATAGACCAACGGGCCTGTCTCGATGATAATCGTTTAGCCTCCCCAATATAGGATAAGTTTTTATGATCCGTCAAAATGGTAACAGGATGCAAAGTCCCCTCCAATAGATGTCTCCACCCCTTTAAAGCCATGATAACCGCTAGGAGTTCCCTGTCACCAATGTCATATCTGCTCTCAGTACCCGATAATTTTTTGGAAAAATACCCACATGGATGTAATGGTTTATCCACACCCAACCTTTGGGACAGGATGGCACCTATACCCGTCTCAGAAGCGTCAACTTCGAGTAGGAAAGGCAGAGTAGTATCAGGGTGAACTAAAATTGGTGCGGAAGCAAACAGCTCCTTGAGAGTCTTAAAAGCCAGAAGTGCTTCAGTAGACCAATTCTTAGTGTCAGCCCCTTGTCTGGTCATATTGGTGATAGGAGCAATAATAGAGGAGTAACCCTTAATGAAACGTCTGTAATAATTAGAGAAACCAATAAATCTCTGAATGGCCTTGAGACCCTTAGGTAAAGGCCAATCTAAAATGGATTGGAGTTTCTCCGGATCCATTTCAAACCCCTCTCCAGAAATCACGTAACCAAGAAAGGTAGTCTGGGATTGGTCAAAGCTACATTTCTCTAATTTGCAGTACAAGCCATGTTGAAGAAGTTTGTGCAAAACCCTTCTGACCTGTCCGTGGTGAGTCTCAACATCCCTGGAATGTATAAGTATATCATCGAGGTATACAATAACACAGTCATGTTGAAACTCCCTAAGAAGTTCATTAATTAGATCCTGAAATACCGCCGGGGCATTACAGAGACCAAAAGGCATTACAGTATACTCATAGTGCCCATAACGAGTATTGAACCCAGTCTTCCACTCGTGTCCCTGCTGAATTCTCATCAAGTTATAAGCACCTCTGAGGTCTAACTTAGTGAAAATCTTGGAACCCTTTAATCGATCAAAAAGCTTGGTGATCAAGGGGATCGGATAGGCATTTCTAATGGTTATCTTGTTCAAACCTCGGTAGTCAATGCAAGGTCTTAAAGAACCATCCTTCTTTTTAACAAAAAAAAGCCCCAGCAGGGGAGGAGGATCTCCTAATGAACCCTTTGTCTAGGTTTTCACGAATATACTCCTCTAAGACTAAGTTCTCATTCGTAGACAAAGGGTATACATGGCCCTTGGGAGGCATAGTACCAGGAAGTAAATTAATTTTGCAATCAAAAGGCCTGTGTGGTGGTAAGGTATCAGCCTTTCCTTTGTCAAATACCACCTTTAAATCTAGATACAAGGACGGTATCTGTACTTTAGTAGAGTCGGTAGAGTTATTTAGTGTGTTAACAATACAAAGGGGTGACACTCTCTTTAAACATCTCTCTTGACAACCCTGACCCCACGAGACTATTTCCCCTGATTTCCAATCTATAATGGGGTTATGTCTCTTCAGCCAGGAGTATCCCAGGACTATGGGAACAGAAGGAGATGAAATGAGTAGTAGAGATATCTCCTCCTTGTGTAGAATACCAGTAGTTAAGTTAAGAGGTGTGGTCTCCCGGAAAATCACAGTCTCAACTAAAGGTCTACCATCTATGGCCTCAACAGCCAAAGGTCTCCTTAACTGGGATGGGATAGCGTGTTTGGTGAGAAAAACTTGGTCGATAAAGCTCTCAGCAGCTCCGGAGTCTATCAATGCCACAGTCTCTAAAGTTCCCTTCTCCCAAGTTAAAGAGACGGGTAATAGAAGCCTGTGTTCTTTGTAGTTATGAGTAGAGGACAAAAGAGAAACACCCAAGGCCTGTCCTCTAGAGAAACTTAGGTGCGAGCGTTTCCCGGGCGATTGGGACAATTCAAACGTAAGTGACCTCTGACTCCACAATACATACACAGTCCCTCCCTTCTCCTGTACTGTCTCTCCTCTTCTGAGAGGCGAGTAAGGCCTATCTGCATAGGCTCTGGAAACTGTGGAGTTTTGGTTTCAGGACTTTGAAATGAAGGAGCTAGTCTAAAGGAAGGTCTACCGGTTCTATCTCGAGTGTTCTGCCTCTCTCTTAGACGTTCGTCAATGCGAGAGATAAAGGAAATTAAGTCCTCCAAATTCTCGGGAAGCTCTCTCGTCGCTACCTCGTCAAGTATTACATCGGATAATCCGTTTAAAAATACGTCTATATAAGCCTGTTCATTCCACTTAACCTCTGCCGCCAAAGACCTGAACTCTAGTGCGTAATCCACAAGTGTTCGGTTCTCTTGTCTAAGGCGCAACAGTAATCTAGCTGCATTGACCTTTCTGCCAGGGGGGTCAAAAGTTCGTCTAAAAGCAGCTACAAAGGCATTATAGTTATAGACTAATGGATTATCATTCTCCCACAACGGATTAGCCCATCTCAGAGCCTTCTCAATGAGTAAGGTGATAATAAATCCCACCTTTGCCCTATCACTAGGGTAGGAACGGGGTTGTAGCTCGAAATGGATACTGATCTGGTTCAAAAAGCCACGACACCTTTCAGGAGAACCAGCATAACGTACAGGTGGAGTAACTCGGGAAGAAGCACCTACAGTGGCTACCTCTAGCCCTGAACTCACAGGAGGAATAGAAGTATTACGCATCTCCTCAGGTGGATTATTAGGACGTGATAGTAACGCCTGTAGTGCTAGTGCCATCTGATCCATTCTATGATCCATGGCGTCAAACCTAGGATCAGGAGAACCAAGCTGACAGTTTGTACCTGCAGGATCCATTGGCCCTGTCGTAATGTCAGGATTGGGACAGGGATCCAACACGCAGAGTACAAAGAGTAGCAGATACGTATACCGGACCTTAGAATGGCCGGACTTAACGTAATACTACGTATAGAATGGTCAGGGACAAGCCGAGGTCGAGGGAACGAGAAGACAGGTAAGCGAGAGACAAGCCGGGTCAAGGATAACAGAGAAGACAGGTAAGTAACAACAAAGCCGGGTCAGAACCAAAAGACAAGAGAATACAAGAGCACTGTGTGACTAGGCTGGCTAGAACCACGACAGGGCAATGAGCAAATGCTGAGAGCTCCCTTAAATACCCTGGTTCTAGAGACTAATCCCGCCTCCGCCGAGACCTGATTCGTGTCCGGGATTTGACTGACAGGTCGGGCTAGAATAGCGTCATGACGTCGACTATTGAGCGTCACGTTACAAAAAGGCATAGTTCTCTCGCGGCCGGCGTTTACATGCGCGAGGGGACCGCGAGGAACGAGAGAATCATGCCGTCTGGATGGAAAAACGTCTAAGTCTCTACCCGTCTCAGGGGTAGAGACTACAGGTACCCTGACAGTCAGGCTCCTCCCATGCTCATGACATCAGCAGGGGAGACCTAATGCGGAGACATAATGCGGCAATGGCAACTAGGATTTCAAAGCATGAGGACGCCCAGTGTCATTTAGATGACCAAAAGTCATCTTAGCACCTGGAAGTGACTCTAGTGGCTCTCTGGCAGACAGTCACCAGAGGTGGAGTTAACCATGAGAGGTAATTATTGCAATTTCTCAGAAACTGCAATAATTATCACTGTATGGTTAAGGGACATGGGACATTGCACCCAGACCACTTCAATGAGCTGAAGTGGTCTGGGTGCCTACAGTGTCACTTTAACAATGCCTGTTTTATCTGTCACCACAGGGTATTGTCTGGCCATATATTTCACAGGATGGACTGTGCCAGTGTTGATAGTTTAACGGAGTACTCTAAGCACCCTTAGCATTACCACTACAGTATACTATGGTGGCTGTGGTTCCAGGTGTGTGCTTATGCCCCCTCCCCAATATAAGTAGTCAAACCCTTTGCTAATGGTTCAACAGGTACCTGGGGTGATATGTAACCATATATTTTAAACTAAACATTTCAAATAGATGCATTTTTACATTGTGTTCATAAAAACTACCAGCAAATATATTAATTAAACAATACACTGACCTGACGATGACTCCCTGGACTACAATGAGCAGCCACTGCACCAAATGACATAAATTTCATCCCCCAATTCATTCTTCTTAATGTGTTCAGTGCTGACTGCTCTTTTTTGGTTCTCATTGCATTGCCACTTAAAGCACCATAAGATGTTTTTTTTACTGTCTTGCAAATTCCATATTTACTTTATAAATGTAAAGCCCAGAAAGGTATGGGCTTGGGCTTGGTCCCAAGGAACCCACAATGCCAAGATCTCCCTCATATCACATCCCATTTGACTCACTTTGGGATTTTTGCCATTATAACACCCTTTCCATTCTTTTTTTGGATGACCACCTATTTAAATGGACATACGATGAAGGTAAACTAGACATTATTTGACAGTGTTAACAATCCATTTCCACATATATTTTATGTGGTGTGAATAGAGAAGTAGTGATTTTAATCTTTGGAGGCAGTAGAATGGCGTAATAAAGTTGGTCCCTCAATCCATTCATTCATCTATCCACCCATCCAATAATTAGCACATAAGATAGATATCAGTTCATAGCTAAAGTCACAGTCCGTGTATAACCCCATTGTAGTTTTGTGTGCTCTAATTATTATTATTTAAAAAGCTTGATGTACAATTTCCCAACACACATACACTGTTTTTAATTTGAACAAGTTTTACAATCCCCCATGACATCTGTAGTAGAAAACCAATTTTTCCTGTCTCTACTGATACTCCGTTTTCAAGGAAGAGATTTTGTACCCAGTTAGCAAGATTCCAAATGCATGTGCGATATTCCTGCCTACTTAACTAAATGTAAATTACCATGCAAAAGGTCAACAAGATCATCAAATACACCCGACATTAAGTATAGTCTAATCATTTCTCTCAAAAGTACAATTTCCCATGAGATATGTATGTGTATTTTTCTGTTATCTTTTGACGCCACATACATTTCATTGGTTGCTAAGCAACATGATTGCTGCCAGGACCGATTAGTAGACTTCCTATATAATTAACTCTTCTGCTTTTAGAATGCGCTGCAATGCTTTGAGATGATGACAGCTCGTAGGATGAATGATTCATGTTCTCACTGAAAGAATGATAGACAGGAAGTGGGAGCATGGCAGACTCAAGGTAAATGTGAGGAGCTAATTCTTCACTAAATGGATGGTGGGCTTATAAATCACATGCTCCCTGCGGAGACAGTGAAAGTGAAATCTGTAAATGAATTCAAAAATGACGTAGGCTGAATGTAAGGGCTTTAAATCCATGATGATTCAATGAAAGATGTATTCATTCCACTCAAGCACATTGTATAAAGGGAAATGAACTAATGTTCAGTCCTAAAATCTGTCAATCGCAATTTAGATTTTTCTGTGAAGGATAAGTGCCTTTTCATATTTCAACCCACCAATAACCTTATATCCACACATTGCTTCAAGAATTTGAATTGTGTGTGTGTATGTTTGTGATTGAACCTGGCACATCCAATATGCATGTGGTATCAAAATAATTTTTGTTGCCTAACTAACCTCTTTTTACTTAAAGGGATACTTCATTGTTCAAACAAAAATAACCCTCTATCTAATAGACAACTTCCAATGAAAACATAGATGCATTTGATTATGCATGTCTTCTAATATTCGAGTATACATTTTTTTTACATGGCCAACCTGCACTGTGGTCCGATCCTTTATGTCAAGCATGGATGATAGCATGTGCCCTCCTCTCCCCAATAATGCTAACATTGTCATATACTTGTCATGGCATTCTTATGAAATCTGGTATTTTATGAGATTCTTTATTTGAAAGAAAGACCTTCCACATTCAAGTAAAGAGTATTCATAAATCATGTGAATACGAATGTAGCAGGCTTCTCTACACGGTGTAGGTGACAAGTAAGATGTGTCTGACAAATCCACCACACTGAAATGGTATTCCCCTTATTCTAAAAATGGAACTCATGCCCCACTACATTTCTAGGGGCTGAAAAATAATTTGTAACAAAGCCGTTACCCCTAAAATAAAATTAGCCTCCAAAAAGAGACACACATTAACAGGTGACCTAGCACCCCAGAGCCAGTCAGTTTTTGAACCTTCAAGAAGTGAGTATATGTTTGCCTAACAAGTATATTACAGTTTTTGTTTGTATGTTTGCTTCCAGGTTCCAAAGCAATTTGTCCAAGAAACAGATCTCAAAGCAACCTGGGATAGTGGCTCCTTCTCACCAGTATTCACACGGACAACCCCAGAAAGTGGCCCAGGCAAAGCAATAAACAGCCAGACATCCTTGTAAAGTGTCCCCGTGCTATCCGATAACCACCCATGAAGGTGTCCAGTGCTTGCAAATTTGAAACCATGAACCCCAGGAAGGTGGCTTTTGCTTGTGAATAAATGCCCCAGTTGTTCCAGAAAAGTGGCCCCTGTTTGTTCATAGATGTGGAATGTAACCCCTGTTTGCCAATAGAAACCCAGGCTCTACAGAAAAATGGCTCCTGCACACCAATACACAACAAGGTACCCTCGTAGGGTGGCACTGTTTGCCAATACTTGTCACTTTATTGAGTGGTTCCAAGACGACATTTGGGCAGCAGGGGCCACTTTCCAGGGTTGCCTGAGTGGCTATTGGCGAGAAGGGGCCTCTTTCCCATGTAGCCTGTTTTGCCTGTTGTATAAAGCAAACACACACTCCAAGGAATCCATGTTTAAAATGGAATGAGGCAAAAACATGATTCCTTTTTTAACTAATTTGCATATGCCCACCCAGAATCCTTTCCAGTAGTAACATCACTGCAGATTTGTGATTTCTGTGGGAAAAGCAAGTCTCATGGCTTGACTGGTGTGCAGATTTTTGTTAAACATTGTATTGACTATCCAAGGACTTCAGGTGGAAGGGGTTTTCACCTAAACTAAAACCCAAAAAAGTTATGGTGGGAACAATTGGGATATATATATGCTCTTTGACTAAGATACATTTCTAGTACATTGAGTCCTAGTGCAGCAGAAATCCCACTTCAGTGATTATAGCTTCTCATAGATACTAGACAGCACATAATGCTGGGGACAAGAACTTTGTTTATTGCTGCTGTGCAGATATTTATACACACTGAGGGTAATTTGCATACAATAGGTAATTAACAGCACATATATTTCCCATCAAGTCTTCTTTTCATAATTCCTGTTTTTTCTTTGCGAAAACATCCCTCAGCCCCAACCAAACAGACAAAGTCTCAGCTCCATGTTGTCCATACAATACTAACAACCTGAAACTATGAAGTTTCCTTCCCACCCAAGCAAGAGGAAGCCCTGCCCCACAACCCTGGGTTCAGTACAGGATGTGTCACACAGGGCAACCAGTTTGAACTGATCTGGAAGTGTCCCTGGAACAATGGGGCAACACCTGCCGGGAAAACACTAGGACAAGAGAAGGGGAAGAAAAGAATTAACAACAACCAAATGCACCATGCACATCCTGCACCTATTATGGGAACAGAGTGACTAAAACATAGGAGTAACCTGGGGACGTACATAAAACATCTGTCTTCCATCACCAATAAATGTGACTACTGTCACAATCCTGTTATAATATTATTTGATGTTAATATCCTATTAAGGTATGCATTTTGTGAAGTATCCTATTTATTTGCAAAATGAAAGAGTCCATCTATGAATTCATTTATGCATTGAAAACAACAAAAATGCAGCAAAAGCAATGATTACATAACAGAATCTTAAAGTCTTAGAAAAAAAGTTTTCTTGAGGTTTGCCTTATTTCATAATAAAGTTTGCTTTCTGAGACCTGCAAAGAAGAGTTTTCTTGCAATTCAGACTTTTGAACCATTTCGAGTAAATGTTCTGTAAAATAAATGATAGCTAATCTCAGGAATTAGGTAGTAGTCATGTCATCGCAAAGGGCATCAATCAAAGTTCCCTGAGGACAATGGTGAAAAGCAAACTTCCACGTAGAAAGAAAACAAAATATAGACATCAAGGATAGAAAAAATTGAAATTCAAAATGCAATACATAGAAAAATAAATATAAAGCGTATGAGTATATATATAGCCTTTATGAAAGTTGCCTGAAGACTATAACTAATTTAGAAAATATGCCCTTTCAGCTTCTTCTTTTTTCATCTGCTATAATCATCATAATCATCAACATCTGGGCAGAGGTGATCCATTAAATCTTGAGGTACCAAGACTACAAGTACCCCTACAAAATAAAGAAATAGTTCAAGGGGAAAAAATTGTGGGCAGAGTCCTGTTTGTATGGGTGGGATACAACCAAAATTGGTACAACTATACATATGATTTGGCAGTATTGACTTTAATTTACACCCTAGTGAATTCTAAGATAGTTAACATAATGTTCTATACACGTGTTACTAGTTACTAGTAGACTCTCGAGCAACAAGAGGTAGATGGGTTAAGCCTATTGATGCCATCTCACTGGACATCCATCACTTGGCACAAAGGACTGCCTTTTAGTGTGTGGGTGAAATGGATGCATTTGAGAATGTGGTCTGTTAATTCCTTTGGAAGACTTGATTCAGTATTATAAAGGGTGCGAAATTCCAAAAGATAATCATATGACTGCTTGATGGATCCAGATCTCATGAAGTGCAACACTGGTATAAACCTATACATTCCAGTAGGAGTGATAGGAGAGATTTTAATGGGGTTAGGCTCATCCCTATTAGGTGATAAAGATGAACCATGCTGCCATAGTATTTCAGATTGGTAGGCTGAATCTCGTGTGATATACTCAGGGTCTCTAGCTCTCCTATCTCTTCATTTTTGTTGTAAACAAGGTTTTGTTAAGGAGGAATGGATATCACAGCACAAAACACAATCATAAAAAACAAGAAAAGTAACAGATATAGCATTTTAGACCCAGCTACATATCCAGCATATATACATTTGCCTATGCGAAAACATCTGAATTCTTATGGCAGGTAATTCTGGTCTCCCGCCCAATGGGTATCGTAGAAGTGATAGAAAAGGGGAAATAATAAGGGATTAAAAAAAAAAAAAACAGATATGATCAAGAAACTGCAGAAAACAGGAAAAAAGAATTAGGAGAAAAACAAGAAAGGGCATATATAATAATGTGACTATTTGACAGCAACCTTGATGACAATCTAATATATGCATTGAGGGCAGAGATACTATGGGTATAGGCAACAACAGAACAATACAAAATTCATAAATAATTCACACTGCAACAACAGACATACAAAATTTTAAAAAATAAACAGAACATATTAAAAAAACAACTATCTCATCCTGCTCAACCAAAAGACCAGAACATTTCTTGCAGTTCACAAGCATTTAAGCCCAGCATTTCCAAAGCACCCTGACTCTTAATAATGTAATTTGCCTTTTCATAAAGCAATGTTATAAAACCCCACATTGGATATACAGTGAAATTTTGGCAAATGTTTTTTTAGAGAATTACATCATGGAACTAAAAAAACATCATAGGCGATGATAAAATGTATAAAGGGAATGTAAGGTTGTAGTCATTAAGAATGTCTAGAAAGTTGCATTTCATACCCAAAAAGAAGGTCTCTGCAGGGGATATGATAGCATGTATTTGAATATATACAGAGACAGTAAAATCAGCTCTTGGATGTCCTGTTTAGTAACAGAACCATACAAAAGGCAAAGGTTGTGGAGACTTGAGGAAAGGAGATTTCACCTAAGAATAGAAAAACATTCTTTACATTAAGAACAACAATATTTTTGAATTCTGTTAGGAATGTTCATAATATAAATAGATATTTTATTTACAGCGTGTTGATCCTAAGACAAATACCGTATATACTCGAGTATAAGCCGACCCGAATATAAGCCGAGGCCCCTAATTTTATCCCAAAAAACTGGGAAAACTTATTGACTCGAGTATAAGACTAGGGTGGGAAATGCAGCAGCTACTGGTAAATTTCTAAATAAAATTAGATCCTAAAAAATATATATTAATTGAATATTTATTTACAGTGTGTGTATAATGAATGCAGTGTGTGCGTATGTGTGTGTGTATGAGTGCAGCGTGTGTGTATGAGTGCAGCGTGTGTGTATGAGTGCAGTGTGTGTGTGCATGAATGCAGTGTGTGTGTGCATGAATGCAGTGTGTGTGTGTATGAATGCAGTGTGTGAATGCAGTGTGTGCAGGGCCGGTGCAAGGATATTTGCCGCCGTAGGCAAAAAAAAATTTGCCGCCCCCTCCCCCCCCATATGTCCTGACTTCCCCTCCTCCTCCCTCAGTGGTCCTTACCTCCCCACCCCCGTGTTCCTTCACCCCCCCCCCCAGTGGTCCTGACTCACCCCTCCCCTAGTGGTCCTTACCCTCCCCTCCCCTAGTGGTCCTTACTTCCCCCTCCCCTCCCATAGTGGTCCTTATCCCACCCCCTCCCTCTCATAGTGGTCCTTATCCCCCTTCTCCCTCCCATAGTGTTCCTTATCCCCCCCCATCCCTCCCATAGTGGTCCTTATCCCCCCCCTCCCTCCCATAGTGGTCCTTATACCCCCCTCCCTCCCATAGTGGTCCTTATCCCCCCCTCCCTCCCATAGTGGTCCTTATCCACCCCCTCCCTCCCATAGTGGTCCTTATCCCCCCCTCCCTCCCATAGTGGTCCTTATCCCCCCCTCCCTCCCATAGCGGTCCTTATACCCCCCTCCCTCCCATAGTGGTCTTTAACCCACCCCCACCCTCCCATAGTGGTCCTTATACTCCCCCCCCCCTCCCATAGTGGTCCTTATACCCCTTTTTTTTATTATTAATTTTTTTTTTTATTCTTATTATTTTTTTATTATTTCTTCTTATTTTATTTATATTTTTTTTTTTTCGTCCCCCCTCCCTGCTTGATATATGGCAGGGAGGGGGGCTCTCCTTCCCTGGTGGTCCAGTGGCAGTTCAGTGGGGGGGAAAGGGGGCTGGCAGAGCTGTAACTTACCTGTTCTGCAGCTCCTGTCAGCTCTCTCCTCCTCTGCGCCGTCCGTTCTGCTCTTCTGTCAGCTTACACTGTAAGACTTACACTGGGAGCTGACCGAGGTGCTGACCGGACGGCGCAGAGGAGGAGAGAGCTGACAGGAGCTGCAGAACAGGTAAGTTACAGCTCTGCCAGCCCCCCTCTCCCCCGGTCTGTATTATGGCAATGCAAATTGCCATAATACAGACCTTGACTCGAGTATAAGCCGAGTTGGGGTTTTTCAGCCCAAAAAATGGGCTGAAAAACTCGGCTTATACTCGAGTATATACGGTACATTCAACTTGCAAATCAATTTCATGCCCCATTAGGGACATCAGTTTAAATCTCTTCAAGTTTGCTTTTTTTTGCTTCTGTTGGATCACCAGCAGATATGGTTATATGTCAGTGGTTGAAGTTTATGGAATTAAATACTTTAGTCATTTTTGACCTATTTTATTGTTTACCTAAGTAAAATGAACACATTTCAACGTCATCTACTGTACTGAGTGTGAATGCAACCTCTCTATGCAGTGAATTCCACCTGTTTTTAAACCTTATAATAAAGTACTATTTCCTCTTTATAAGTTATGGAATACTTCTATGAATAATCCATATATACAGAAATTTATAAAAACAAGCACAACAACTTGATAAGAATATAAAAGTTATCGATGAACCACTAAACAGTCACTACGGATGAAAAGAATATATACATATATTCACACCAAAAAATATATTCTCAATAAAATAATTTCACTGGCTTACTTTGTGCAACATGTCATGTTTATGTCTGTCGTTGTTACATTATTCAAGTATATGCTATCTGAATATATTAAAAATCAAGTCAAAACTATGACTATGAATACTTTAAGCTATTCTGTCTGAAAGATGAAACACTTTAATTACCCAATCCCCACAAGAAAATGAAAAGACATAACTGTAAAAATATGTGCAATTTTTGAAGATTTTTCTTTAAAGTGTGCAAACACTAATTGGACCCCAGTTTAATATGTACTACACATAGCAAAGAATATTTTGTTTAGTTGTGTGTTAAATAATTCTAAGCAGATAGAGTAAAACTTTGTTGTCTTTAAATGTCTTTGTTTTTATTGCTGTTATTTGTCTCTGTGTTTGTGCTTCTATATGTCTCTTGTCTAATCTTTTTATGTAAAATATACAGTTTGCCTCAGAAAACACCTAGGTGTAAATTCTAATGTATAACGTGAGTCTTTTAGAATTCTCACATTATCACATCTACCTTTAGAAAAAATAATTAGATAACTTTTTCATATTAATAACTAACAGATAATAAACTATTCTAACTCCAACCTACATTTCATGCCTAACACAATACTAAAAGTATGATGGAGATTTCAAATAAGTTAAGTTTGTCATATGATTTGAAATTTTCTTTGAAAATAAACCGTATTGTACATGATCAAAATAAAATTATTGCCAAAAGGTATTTGGGATTGTTGTTGCATAAAACATTTAATACTCTGTAATAATAAAGAGGTCAGGTAATAGGGATTTTATATGCAGTAACCTTACAGGTCGTTGTTGCATTTATGAGATACACAGACAATCTGTAAGTATGCATTGTTTGTGTGTGCACTTATTAAAATCTACTTTAATATCAAGTCTTGATTTTTGATTTACAATAACATAAGTTATTTGTCTTTTTTTTCTGTTGGTGCTACCTAGAAATATTATGGTTGTTGACTGTTCTTACTTGATTGTTACAAAGATGCCGATTGGAGGAAGTCAGTTCTAAATTATTCTTTGAACTCTCGGTGTATTTTATCAGTCAAAACCTTTTTTACTTTGTTTGGGTATTTTAGAGCAGGAGGATTTTTAACTTATTTAGGCCTAAATGCAAAACTAAGAGCTCTAGCAACAAAGGTCCATCTTTGGTTTTACAGTATACCATGTTTTTTAAATTCAATTATGGTGGCCAAAATAGAGACAATACTCACCGATCTCTGTTCACATATATGGTTTCAAGGAAAGTAGCTGTTTTTTTCGATAAAGTTAAGGTAATTTGCAACCCACAAAAACCTAACCTGGACCTCGCTCTGTAAAAAATAGAATTGGATATTCATGCCCAAAATACGAGGTTGCATACCCCCGAAATGAGATGTATAATGAAAATGCATGATGCATCACTAAGAAAAAAATAATAAAGTACATTAATATGAATTGAGCTGAGGTTTTCGAGAATCCACCAAAACTTGTAAGCAACTACATAGCTTCCTCTCAATTTCCAATACGGAGCATGGTAGTATGCAGGTTGACAAAATTTACAGATTCCAGGGAATCCCTACGCATGATCCACCCCATATTCATATACCTTATGTGTTGTTTGAAATAGGTTAAGAAAATGTATTGAACACCTGTATCTCCTACACTTATACCCACATTGTGTGTACTAATTCATCCTAGTACTGTATGAGGAGTTCTAGTTCCCTTTCTTCTTCAAATAATTATATTAATTAATTATTCAACAGAAGCACAAGACTGTCTCTATAATATTATTCAGCATTACTCCTAGCACCCCCAATCTACTTTGGGATCTAAAAAATGGTTTGAATTTCCGATCTGAACTTTCCCTTGACAAGAAACAAATTACTCAAACCGTTACCAATAGCCTAATTTCAAGAAATTCACCTACAAACAACATTCTTCATAAAACAATTTTATTTCAAGATCAAAGTCACAGATACATGACCCATGTTCAGTGGGAAGGGGATAAACCTTCTCCACTGTTTTGGGGGGATGCTCAAAAGCCAAGGTATACTCTATAACTCTTTGAGTATTTGCAAATCAAGTTAAAGAGCAATGTATGACTGACCCCAGAGACAGTTTTATTTGGTAGTTATACAGGTAAAAAAATAATGTCAAACCATATGAAAAAAAGTTTTAAAAAGTCCATAAGCATCTAAATGACAGAAGTGGATTTAGAGAAAATAAAATCATGATACTCTTTGTGTCTGTTTAGTGCGTTCTCAGTCTAGTAGCCACATTCCCAACAAGTTCTACACCAACATTCTATATCATAATATACTGTAAAGTCAAAATTCTTAGATACTCTCTGCTAAAGGCAATTACATTTATGTCTATCTGTTGTTTATCTGCTCATGTTGACTAAAATCTATACATAGCCTGCAGGAACCATTCATAATGTACTCCTATAATAACCTTTCGAGTGCCAATAGCTTCTACTCTGTGATATTGTCTTCCTGTTAAACATTAGCACTAGATTTTTTTTCTTGAATGCAGTGGTGTTTGTTTAACTGGAGTGCTAAAAAGCAACACCAATTTATTTATTAAATTCCATAATTAATGGGATATGTACCATCTGGTTGTAATGTTTCGGGTACATTTTCTTCTTAAATATTACCTCTGGAGGGGCGGAGCCTAGCCATCAAGCAGAGCAGACGTGTATGTCCTGAGCTCCTGCAAATTGGGCTGAATTTAAGTCTTTAACCCCGGTAAACAAGTGACTTTAACACAATAACGAGAACCACAATACTGAGGGGGATCCAGCAAAGCGACCTAAAGCCTAAGCAGAGCCTAATACCCACGGGAACCGGCGATCCACTACTGCAACCTGCTATAACGGAGCAGAGGAGAGGCGGCTGATCTCCCTGCTCACAAGCAACACAAACGTTTGGAACTGCTCCTACCCCCCCCCCCCCCTTGGACCGGCGGGGGTTATCCCGGTCCCCACTGGACTATCACAAGGGGCCACCACTGCACTTACCTTGTAATCCACACTGAGGCCCAGAAACGACCTACAGGCCTCACCGCTAACACACGTGGAGCAAAGCAACCTGAATTAAGATGGCGGTGGCGACTTACCCTCAAAACGATACCAGCGTGCAATCAGAACTGTTCCCTTGTTGCCCCATAGAGCGACTCCTACAACGAATTGATGAGCACTTTAGGCACTTCTGGAGAGCTCTGGGGCACCGGGTAGAACAGCTGCAGCCCCAACCACGTGCGAAGGCGCGGAGGGGTGCAAACCAGGGAGCGCAGGAGACCCCCTTGGGCCTAGTTGCTCAGGCCACTGGCCTACCTGGGCTGAGGGCCACCAAGGGCTCGACCCTAAGGCATCGCCCACATAGACGGAGGGTTCACCGCCATTGGCGTCGACGCACCATCGGAACCCACCGCTACTCCCCACCCGGGAGGGACCCGGCCCATCCGGACTGTCGGGTCCGTGGCAAGAAGATGTCGGCCTCATCACCGGCCCGGGGCTGGAGGGCATGGTTGCCTCGCTCCCAACGGGTCGCTACCTCTGCGCACTACCTCACTGCAGCTATCACCGACTCGGAAAGGGGCTGGAGGTGGAGATATGCAGCACACTCGAATTGCAGCAGAGCTTCCCCAGTTAGATCCCGCAACCAGTCCCGAGCAGAGCCCAGACAGGGAATTGGGTGAAGAGCCGTTACACAAGGGACAGCTTGATTCATAGGTGCCGACCGCTAACTACTTCAGCCGATGACCAGTACCCGCACGTGAGCCCAAATCTGCAAAATAATGACCTAGGACTTCCTGGGCACGCACACTGGACTTCCACAATAGTGAGAGCCTCGTATGAACTAACTAATTACCTGCAGCCTCATGCCTAAATGCTAGAATGTACAAGGGCCTTGATAACTGGGTCCCAGTGGTTACAGCGCCCGCTGACTTTCATCTGCGCAATATCTACGCGTAAACAGTTCCAGCCTTAAGATTACATGCTTGTTTATTGTATTCCATTGCAGTACCGCATCCCTTAAACACTTGTTTTTGACCCATTCATATTGCGGGTATGATATTTTGCCTAATACATAATCCCAGTGGAAATGCACGGTATATAAGATTTCGTGTTTAACTTATATGTTTATATCCAGCATGTTGACCTAGCCTATTATTTAGCACCTACCATATTCGATCAGCATGTCTGGATTTATATGTTGCATGTTAACCTAACCTGACAAGTCTCTTTAACACTTATGGTTATACTTATTGTTTAATATTTAACGTGTTCCATACTCTGATACTCAAAAAAAAAAAAAAAAAGTGCAAGTTTCTAAATGCCAACCAATGTTAAACTATGACTGCATAATTGTCTGCACCAGCTATCGTGGCAGTGCAAACGTGTTTGTCCTCTATATGCACAAATAAAATACAGATTGACAAAAAAAAAAATATTACCTCTGTAGTGCCAAAGCTCCGAAGTGCCGAAGTGATTTGGATTTCTGAAAAGTGTCAAAACCAATGAGAGGGAGGGAAAATTACATGAATGATGACAGGAATCTTGACCAACAAGCTAATTCCTTTTGTGTAATATAATGCTTGCTTGCCCAATCCAGTTTCACTATTCCCTGTCCAATGAAATTAGCAAATTTTTGTGATTGATGTTAGAGGACAGCCATTTAATGGTGATTTTGTCACTGACACTTGGCCAATGAAGGCACACAGAGTCATTGAGGTGGGATAGTATATACATCAGGCTGTCAGGGTGTTGGCTTGCATTCAAGTGACCAGACTAGTTGTTATAGCACAAGAGACTGAGAGAGCTAAATTATATTACATTTATTGTACTCTACTTGTTGCAAACTTGGGGAGCCACATTGCTTTTAAGTGTGTGTGTTCCAGGGAGAGAGAGAGAGAGAGAGAGAGAGAGAGAGAGAGTTTTGCCATTTTTTTCTTCTGCATTTTGTTTATTTTTGTGAAGAGGGGGGTGAGAGAGTGTGTGGCTGTGCAAGCCAGGTAGTCTGATTGCCAGAGTGTTTCTATGCTGCACTGTGACTTTACTGCAGTGATTCATTTAGTGTACCATCACTTGCTCTCACTCTGCTCTCTCTCTCACACACACCCACTCTCATTTGCTTGTTCACACACAAATTGCTTTCTCTCTGCTCTCACACTCTGCTCTCACACTCTGCTCACCCTCTGCTCACTCTCTGCTCCTAAACTCTCCACAAAGATGGTGTCACAGGGGTGGGATTATATAGTGTGCAGAAGTGTTGCATGCTGGTAGTACTCCCTGATTTGCTTCCCTATCTGTGCAGTAAAAATATAATTTTGTAAATTGTATAAATACTAAACTAACACTACTAATTATTAACTAAACCCAGACCACTTCTTTAAGATTAAGTGGTCTGGGTGCTGCTGTGGTCCACTATGCAATGAAAAACATTGCTGTTTAAGAAAAAAAAAACACAAATGATTATTTTTCAAAACTACCCAAAACAAGACGTAAACAGCAGCCTGCCAAGCATGGCCCACTATAGCCGATCCTCCACACCATGCCTTTGATCACATGAACTGCTCTCTGCACATTAACTAATCGTAAAGTAGCAAGCATTTAAACATGTCATTATTTCACCTCCTAAAGAGTTTATTGTCGTAGTTCCTTACATGCCGTTACCTTAACCATTCATGTATTGTTATTCACTAGTCTTATCTCATGGGGCGACTCACACTTGATTTATAACTAGTGGTGGAGCTGCTGATATAAATACACAGTTGATAACGTGCAAGCTACACCCTAAACATGACAGCCAACTTTCACAACAATGTACTGCTATATACTCATACCCTCAGTGCAACTAGCCATGATATAAGCACATTCAGCCTAGCATGCTCAAATATAACACACTTCTGTCTAAAAAAAAAAAAAAGAATGCAGCTTCCGAATGAATCTAAAATGGATGCTGTCCAGGAGGTGGGAGGGTCTGGGAGGGAGGGTCTGCTGCTGATTGGCAGTAATGTGTCTGCTGACTGTGAGGTACAGGGTCAAAGTTTACTCAATGATGATGAATAGGGGGCGGACCGAACATCACATATGTTCGCCATCCGTGGCGAACACGAACAAGCTATGTTCACCAGGAACTATTCGCCAGCGATCTATTCGGGACATCTCTAGTCAGGATAGATGCCTCTGGAATGGGAGGTACGGGTTGAGATGGTACTCATACCAGTATCTCAGGGGGCAAATGAGCATTTCTGGACAAAAGTGTCTGATGGGCCTGGGCAATCTGGTCCAAACGGTGATCCTGTTCTTAAAATCTTGCCTCATAGGAGGCCATTTGCTGTCCTAAACCTGCAGGGCCCATGGTCCTATCATAATGTCATGATGTAATACCCCAACATGCAGAGTTTAGGATAGCAAAGGACAATACTAGGATATAACTTATTACCTGGACTTAGAATGGCCAGACTAAACGTCAGACAGAGATAAAGCGTAATCAGAAACGAGACGAGGTCATGGTAACAGAGAGACTACGAAAACGAGAACAAGCCAGAGTCAGGTAGATGGTAATCAGTCACACGGGCAAACAAGACAGGAAAGGGTTAAAGATAAATTCAGAGTCAAGAACAAAGCCATAATCAATGCCAAAATCAACAAAATAGATCAAGGAATGCACTAAAGGGTACTGACACAGAAACCACGATAGGACAAAGTGGATAGGGCTAGGGAAGTTTAAATATCCTTTAACATTTGATTGGCCCACGTCATGCCTACGCCCCCAAAACGTTCGTGTGTGGGGGTGCTGGAATGACGTGGGCCAATGGGAGCCTGAATCAACTTTTAGGAGCCAGGTCGGTCCCAGGATAAGGTAAATACAGCCACAACCACTTATCCCAATCACACACCTTTCCTAACGTCCTATCCCATTAAAAGCATATTACCGCGTATTTAATAAAACAGATAGACCCCCTACTTCATCCAGGTTACCAATAGATGGTTCGATATTCTGAGCCCTCTATCATTTACTGTGCACGACTATTCGATATTCCCACAAATTTTATATAGCATTTTATGTTTGTTTGAGACCACCTTAAAAATATTGGATATCGCTAAAAATCATGATCACTATATACTTTCTCTACAAACCTCTAAAACAAACCAAACTACTCATCCATCTGCTATACCACTTTATCCCACCTAGAACTAGTACCCAGTTAAAATACTTGACTCTTACTTACACACACTCAGTCATGCCACACACATTTCACCACTACTTTCACTGAATCCCTCTGACTACGGCTAAATTAATCTTCTATGTCAGAACACTACTCCTAAGATTGGGTTGTATCCATGTCTCGGGTTTTTCATTTAGAATAGGGGCAAATTCAGTCTCCTTCAACACTGACACTCCAGTGCATATTATTAAAAGATTGGGCAGATGGAAATCCTCAGTCTACAACCGATATATTCCTCATCCCGAGAAAGAAATAAGGAAAGCTTTTAAAAGTTTGGCTTTGTAAATTTGATGCAATAAGTGCGTTTTTCTTTAATACCTTTTCACCCTCTTTGCATGAACCCGATTTACATATATTACTAATATGTTTCTGAACATATATATTATATTATTCACTCACTCACTCTCTGGGCCGGCCTAAGACATCATGCTGCCTAGGTCTAACGATAAATGACTATGGGGGATAATGTATAATAAACACAGGTTACTGGCTATGGGGGCAGGGGCGGACTGAGAAACCTCAGGGCCCCCGGGCAAAATAAATCAAGGGCCCCCTTACAGGGCCCACCTATACTCCGCAGCAAGCACCACCCATGTCCCGCCTCCATGCACCGCCTCCAGCCACACCCTACACAATCTTTAGACACATGGAACAAAAGTGCAATAATCCCTTCAAGGCCCCAGTAGAGACTACAATTGAGGGCTAATGGGCCATGGAGGGGGGTCTTTCTAGCAGAGGCTATCTCAGTGTCCTTTAGAGAGTGTGTTAGAAAGAATCCCCTCCAGGCCCTATTAGAGACTACAATGGAGTCTAATAGGCTTGGAAGGGGGTCTTTCTAACAGAGGCCATCTCAGTGTCCCTGCTGGAAACAGTCGCCTCCAGGCCCTAGTAGAGACTACAATTGAGGGCTAATGGGCCATGGAGGGGGGGGGGGGGCATTCTAGCAGAGGCTATCTCAGTGTCCTTTAGAGAGTGTGTTAGAAAGAATTTCCTCCAGGTCCCATTAGAGACTACAATGGAGTCTAATGGGGCCTGGAGGGGGGTCTCCAACACTCTGGTTCCTATTCACAATATAGCAACACAACATAGCTCGCTGATACCTAGGCCAAGTTGGCTCCTCTTACCTTAATTACTGTTGCTGGCTGGCAGTCTGGGGGCTTGCTGGAAGGCTGTGGGCTTATTGGCTGCGGCTGGCAGGCTGTGGGCTTGCTGGCTACTGCCGGCAGGCTGTGGGCTTGCTGGCTGTGACTGGCAGGCTGTGGGCTTGCTGGCTGCGGCTGGCAGGCTGTGGCTTGCTGGCTGTGGCTTGCTGGCTGGCAGGCTGTGGCTTGCTGGCTGCGTTGGCAGGCTGTGGGCTTGCTGGCTGTAAGCCTAACTGGTGGCCTGTGGGCTGGCTGGCTGGCTACTGGCCAGCCTATGGGCTGGCTGGCTGGCCGGCCTGTGGGCTGGCTGGCTTGCTGGCTACTGGGGCACTTGTAGATTATTTAAAGAAATAATCCATGCACAATAACCACTACTGCTCTGTGTAGTCGTTATGGTGCCAGGAGGGCCGGGCCCCCCTCCCAGAGTAAGTAGTCAAACCGTTTAAGAACAGTTTGACAACTTACCTGGGGTCTGCTGGGATATGAGGCTGTAGTAGGGTATAGGAGCAGTGGTGCAATGTGTAAGGGGTGCAGTGTGTGTGAAAGGTTCAGTGTGTGTGAGTGGGTGTAGTGTGTGAATGTGTAGGGTGTGTGGGGCAATGTGTGTATGAGGGGGCTGTGTATGTGTGTGGCAATGTTAGTATGGGGGGCTGTGTGTGTATGGGTGGGCAGTGTATGTGTGTGTGAGGCAATGTGTGTAAATGTGTATGGTGTGTGTGGGGGCAGAGTGTGTGTGTGTATGGGGGGCTGTGTGTGTATGGATGGGCAGTGTATGTGTGTGTGAGGCAATGTGTGTAAATGTGTATGGTGTGTGGGGGCAGTGTGTTTATGGGGCTAGAGTTCACTCTCACCACTGCGACCACCAGGAACCGCGGCAACGATCTGTGCTCTTGCAAGAAGGACCCAGAGGAGCTGCAGGCTGAGCTCCCGGGTCCTCTCTTCCTCCCTCCCATGCCGGCTGCCCGCACAGTGCCTGCGGACAGGGGAGGGGGCAATTGCCCTCCTCTTACTCCCTCCTCCCCCTCTTCTTACCCCCCTCCCCCTCTTCTTACCCCCCTTCTTACTCCCACCCTCTTCTTACTCACTCTCTTCTTACCCCCTTCTTACTCTCCCCCTCTTCTTACTCCCCCTCCCTCTCTTCTTACTCCCCCTCCCTCTCTTCTTACTCCCCCTCCCTCTCTTTTTACCCCCTCCCTCTCTTCTTACCCACCCTCCCTCTCTTCTTACCCCTCCCTCTCTCTTCTTACCCCCTTCCCTCTCTATTTTTACCCCCCCTCTCTCTCTTTTTACCCCCCCTCTCTCTCTTTTTACCCCCCTCCCTCTCTCGTTTTACCACCTCCCTTTTTACCCCCTCCCTCTCTCTTTTTACCCCCTCTCTCTTTTTACCCCCCTCCCTCTTTACCACCCTCCCTCTCTCTTTTTACCCCCCTCTCTCTTTTTACCCCCTCCCTCTTTACCCCCTTCCCTCTCTCTTTTTACCCCCCTCCCTCTTTACCCCCTCCCTCTTTACCCCCTTCCCTCTCTCTTTTTACCCCCCTCCCTCTTTACCCCTTCCCTCTTTACCCCCTTCCCTCTCTCTTTTTACCCCCTCTCTCTTTTTACCCCCCCTCCCACTCTCTTTTTACCCTCCTCCCACTCTCTTTTTAACGCCCCCTCCCACTCTCTTTTTAACCCCCCTCCCACTCTCTTTTTAAACCCCCACTCTCTTTTTAACCCCCCTCCCACTCTCTTTTTAACCCCCCCTCCCACTCTCTTTTTAACCCCCCCCCACTCTCTTTTTAACACCCCCCCACTCTCTTTTAACCCCCCTCCCACTCTCTTTTTAACCCCCATCCCACTCTCTTTTTAACCCCCCCACCCCACTCTCTTTTTAACCCCCCACTCTATTTTTAACCCCCCCTCCCACTCTCTTTTTAAACCCCCCCTCCCACTCTCTTTTTAACACCCCCCACTCTCTTTTTAACCCCCCCTCCGACTCTCTTTTTAACCCCCGCACCCCACTCTCTTTTTAACCCCCACTCTCTTTTTAACCCCCCCTCTCTTTTTAACCCCCCCTCCCACTCTCTTTTTAAACCCCCCCACTCTCATTTTAACACCGCCCCCCTCCCACTCTCTTTTTAACCCCCCCACCCCACTCTCTTTTTAACCCCCCACTCTCTTTTTAACCCCCCCTCTCTTTTTAACCCCCCTCCCACTCTCTTTTTAACCCCCCACTCTCTTTTCAAACCCCCCCTCCCACTCTCTTTTTAAACCCCCCCCACACTCTCTTTTTACCCCCCCCACTCTCTTTTTAACACCCCCCCACTCTCTTTTTACCCCCTCCCCTGTAGCGTGGCCGAGCTGCTGTGCGGTCCGCGGTGCCCGGCCGGAGTGATAGGAAACAGAAACTTCTGTTCCGCGCAGAACAGGAGTTTCTGTTTCCTGTACCCGGCCAGACTGACAGGAAGGTGCACGCTCAGTGTGCACCTTCCTGTCAGTCTGGCCGGGTACAGGAAACAGAAACTCCTTTTCTGCGCGGAACAGAAGTTTCTGTTTCCTGTACCCGGCCGGACTGACAGGAAGGTGCACACTGAGCACCTTCCTATCACTCCGGCCGGGCACCGCGGACCGCACAGCTACAGGGGAGGGGAGGTGAGAAGCTGCAGCCGCCTGAGGCTCTTAAGAGAGCGCTCAGGCGGCTGCAGTATTTAAAGGGGCGGCCGGGCCCCCTGATGGCGGGCCCCCCTCCCGGCCGGGCCCTCGGACCATGTCCGAAGTGCCCAACCGGTCAGTCCGCCCCTGTATGGGGGGGATAATGTATAATAAACACAGGTTACTGGCTATGGGAGGGATAATGTATAATAAACACAGGTTACTGGCTATGGGAGGATAATGTATAATAAGCACAGGTTACTGGCTATGGGGGGATAATGTATAATAAGCACAGGTTACTGGCTATGGGAGGATAATGTATGATAAACACAGGTTACTGGCTATGGGAGGGATAATGTATAATAAACACCGGTTACTGGCTATGGGGGGGATAATGTATAATAAACACGGGTACTGCTATGGGAGGGATAATGTATAATAAACACAGATTACTGGCTATGGGAGGGATAATGCATAATAAACACAGGTTACTGGCTATGGGGGGGATAATGTATAATAAACACAGGTTACTGGCTATGGAGGCATAATGTATAATGAACACAGGTTACTGGCTATGGGAGGATAATGTATAATAAACACAGGTTACTGGCTATGGGGGGTAATGTATAATAAACACAGGTTACTGGTTGTGAGGGGATAATGTATAATAAACACAGGTTACTGGTTGTGCGGGGATAATGTACAATAAACACAGGTTACTGGCTGTGGGGGAGATAATGTATAATAAGCACAGGTTACTGGCTATGGGGGGATAATGTATAATAAACACAGGTTACTGGCTACGGGAGGATAATGTATAATAAACACAGGTTACTGGCTATGGGAGGATAATGTATAATAAACACAGGTTACTTGCTATGGGAGGAAAATGTATAATAAACACAGGTTACTGGCTATGGGGGGACAATGTATAATAAACACAGGTTACTGGCTATGGGGAGGATAATGTATAATAAACATAGGTTACTGGCTATGGGGGATAATGTATAATAAACACAGGTTACTGGTTGTGGGGGGATAATGTATAATAAACACAGGTTACTGGTTACTGGCTATGGGAGGATAATGTATAATAAACACAGGTTACTGGCTATGGGAGGATAATGTATAATAAACACAGGTTACTGGCTATGGGGGGATAATGTATAATAAACACAGGTTACTGGCTATGGGGAGGATAATGTATAATAAACATAGGTTACTGGCTATTGGGGGGATAATGTATAATAAACACAGGTTACTGGTTGTGGGGGGATAATGTACAATAAACACAGGTTACTGGCTATGGGGGAGATAATGTATAATAAGCACAGGTTACTGGCTATGGGAGGATAATGTATAATAAACACAGGTTACTGGCTATGGGAGGATAATGTATAATAAACACAGGTTACTGGCTATGGAAGGATAATGTATAATAAACACAGGTTACTGGCTATGGGGAGGATAATGTATAATAAACACAGGTTACTAACTATGGGAGGATAATGTATAAAAACACAGGTTACTGGCTATGGGGGATAATGTATAACAAACACAGGTTACTGGCTATGGGGGGATAATGTATAATAAACACAGGTTACTGGCTATGGAGGATAATGTATAATAAACACAAACACGAAAAAAAAAAATCTGCTGCTGATTGGCTGGAATGTGTCTGCTGACTGTGAGGTACAGGGTCAAAGTTTACTCAATGATGACGAATAGGGGGCTGACCGAACATCGCATATGTTCGCCGTCTGTGGCGAATGCGAACAAGCTATGTTCGCCAGGAACTATTCGCCAGCAAACCGTTCGGGACATCACTAGTCAATATTAATCCTTAATGAGATCATCACAGCTAGCACTGGAATAATGTCAAGAATGACTAGGCATCCATACAATAATATTGTAGATAGTATTAAAACCTGAGGTTCACTAGGTGGCTGAGCAAACAACAAATGTTTTGTAGTCTAACCAAATGTCTACTAGACATTTTGTTACTACCAAATAATGGTAGACTACCAAATGGTGGTACCTTATTGTAGGTTCTCCACCCACAATAAGTTCAACAAGTTCTGCAGTAAACTTCTTCAGGTTTTCCAGTGGGAGCAATGATACAAATTCAACTATGCTTTCCAAAAAAGAAACTTTCCAAATTACTTAATCAAAATAAACACAAATTGACAATGTGCATGGGGGAACGCTAAAGTGTTGCGTTCCGAGTCGAGGGCTGAACTTGCTAAATATAATATTGTATCCCAATCCATAAAGACACCCACAAAAATGTGAATGAGTCTGTACCTCATGATTATACGTCATAATCAGTTTGTCTCCTCTTATCAATTACTATTTCTGTATTATCTCTTCTTTTGTTATTTTTTTGTTAATCTCAAAACTAAAGTAGCACTGCTTAGTAAATTATTTTATTTGCATTTTTAAGACATTGTCAACAATAGTAAAATATTTTTTTAGTAAAAATTAGTTTTTAAAACAATACTTCAGAGTATTATACATGTTCTTTCGGATTTAAAGTAACACCTCTTCTATGAAGATGTAAAACGTTGTAACTATAGAGCATTGAAACATGTAATCAGTACACCCCCCCCCCCAACCCAAGAGTATCATTACTGAATTGTACCATTTTGATGGTGTCACAATAATGTACTGCTAGTAAAACAAATAACAGTGATCCTTTCCATCAGAAGCACTTGTCCGTGTACAAACAGAAAATAAGGCATTTCATTTATCCCATTCTGTATATACTGCACTCAGCTTGACGTGATAGTAAATTATTTTCTTTTTATTAAGGGGTCAGACAAAAGCTCAAGGGAGACCCAGGGAAACTAGCTTATTTGTAATTGACAATGGCACTCCACACATTTTAATCAAGATGACAGAGATCAAGCCATAATGAATTGCTCAAAGAATATGAAATCAGGATATGTAATTGTAATAAAAGAACACAAACAGATTGTATAATTTAATTTCCTTTATTTAAATTTTTAGATAATATATTTACTTTCCCCCATCTTGCAACGTTATTAAAATAACCGCTATCTCTTTTTTTCAATATAGTAACATTTTCTAAACAAAAAAAAAGGCTAGTCTAATTTATCTAATTCCAAGAAAAATGTGTCCACAATTCTCCCACAATTCCTAGCTTGTCATACACATGACCACAGATAGGCATTATGTTTCATTTTTCATTTTAGCAAAGAGTGCAGAAAATATAAATATACAGAACTAAAAACACCACAAACAACTAATAATTCAGCTGCTCCACATAACAAGAATATTCCCTAATTCTCAATAGCCAAAATACATAAAAACATGTGGCAACGCTTAATGAAAAAAAACCTAAAAAACAAAAAAATAATAATCAAAGGAAACAATCAACAATAAATATTGCAAAATAATTCCTGCATAAATACAGTGGTGAGAGTTCAATGTACTTTACTGTCCTTAAAAGTACTGTTTTTTAACTGGGCATTTGTGTGTTCTGTTTTCAGTATCAAAGTATACAGTATACGGTTTTAAACTCAGCTTTTGAAATCAAAGTATGGGTTCTGATCCAACAGGAACAATGACCAGAAACCAACAATGGATAGTATCTTATTGGCCTTTTGGGTCTTACTATCATGGAGCTATTTTTGGTGTCAGTGCAAAGTAAGCTGGGTTAAGAACACACACAAGAAAATGTCCACAGTTGTGCATTGCTCCATTATCAGGCTTCAGTGTGTTCTTTGATTGATTACATAAAGATGAACATCAGTGGGTGTTCTGTGGAGTAAAAGAGGGGTATATTGGTATTTTAGTTATTTTGACAAATCCAAGGCTTCTATCAGAAAACATGAGGCCCAATACAGCTTTTCTTCTTCAGGGTTACCTCCTCCGACCCTCTTTACTTCTTCCTAATCTTCTCCACTGTTCTAAACTAAACCATTTTTTGCCTAATTTCTATCTCATACACAGGGTACTGCTCAACCATAATATAGTGAAGTGATCTTTCACAGAGAGGGCTAGACTTATTTCAAGAGGGCCTGTAGGTTGTAAATTCTCAAGCTCCCCCAAAACTTTTCCAAACTCAAAACCCCTTGATTATTTAAACATGATTTTTTTTTTAAAGTTGTATACAAAACATATGGACTGTGTATTTGTATGTATGAGTGTTTGCATGTGTTTGTGTGTATGTAGATTTTGTTTGTATGTAACAGTGTGTATATGTGTATGTCTGCGTGTGTTGGTAGTAGTCTGTGTAGTAGTGTGTGTAACAGTGTTGGTGTGAGTTGAAACTTTGGTGCGAGTTGAAGAGGTTGAACCTCTATCAGGCAAGAACCTATAGACAGGTGCCTACTCTTCCTACTCAAGGACAGGAATAAACTCACATTGAGCTAAAACCAAAAGAAAGTGGCGTCTGAGCAAATGGAAAAAAAATAAACTTTCATGATGGATTCATGGAGTACAAAGAAATAACATAACACATCAAACGATAAATGATAACATTTGAAGCTTTATTCTTCCATTAATCCTTAAAGACATGACTATTACAATGCAGGGAGGACATCACGATGAAAACATACTGTCTTTGATAAAGTGACCTTCGGTGTATGAAACGCATTGATATTTTCATTCGGGTGCCCTAACTATATTGTATTTTGTACTTTGACATTATTTAAGACATGTTAGATGCAGTGATATTTCTAGTTATTTGGATTTCAGTTATCCATTTCTGTAGATTGGTTGCCATTCACTTACAAAACATTTAAGTAAAAAATAAAGTTTAATATTTAATTCATATTATTAAATGTAGCTGTGTGGCAAATTTTCTCAGGTTATATGCATTGTAATTTTCCAGCTAAACACTGAACTGAAAACCATATTGTAAAACTTAGGCTTAAACTGCCTAGCTGTGATGATAGCCGAGTTGGAAGGTTTTCCCAAATCAGTACTTTTTGCCTAAATATTACAATTTAATTTTCAATTCTCTACAATTAGATGTTAGTAAATAAACCATTTTATTACGTTGCTGTCTGGATCGTTAAGAATACTGAATTTTACAATGTCATTCACTGCAAATAGAATCATTGCAAATTATTCACTGTACTAAAATGTCTCCTGTTATATTTCTGAAATTATATTTTGCACATTTTAGTCAAGATAATTTAGAGGAAGAATCCAAGAACCATAACCTCTACAGAGTGGTCCCTGGCCAACTTCATTATAAGCAATTAAACCATTTTAGAATGGGTAGACTAGTTATCTTGGTTCCAACACGCACAATCTTTCTGCAGCATCTTGCTTACGAACTTCCACTAGCTTTACCGAGCTAAGCCCTGAAGTGCAAGGCCAGTGCATTGGGTGAGTACATCAGCTAATAAGGCTAATCTCAGAGTTAAAAGCTTCCGACTGTAGTAGAAGCAGGGTACAGCACCAGTTTAACTTCAGGTAAGAAATCAAAGCATTCTAAAACACTTGTAACACTTAGGGAGAACCATAACAACTACAGTGCACTGTACAGGTTAGGTGTTTGAAGTTTTTTTTTTTTTTTGAAGGAGATAGCTTTCTAATGACATTCTGATGTAATATGTCAAGAATGCACATGGTACTTCACTCAAGTGTCTATCTGTATTACTCAAAATAAGGGGTTTATTCAATAAACTTGAATTATAGTGAATTGACTCCCACTAGAAAATATTCAGGGTATGACTATAACTGAGGATCAGTTACACCTTGTAACTTGTTAGAAATCCTCAAATTACGTATTGAGCTGGAAAAGAATTATGAACTGCATAGTCCAATGAAGTTAAGGACGGATGCTCGGCAAACCTGATGTCTAATTTCTTTACTCTACCGGAACACCCAATGATGTATCATTTTTGAAGAATTTTTCCACAGTGATTAAATGATACAGGTTGATAACTTTTATTTGGGTGCAAATTTTAGGACTGAATGGATTTGTCTAAAGCATTTTACAAAATATGTAAAATAAAGTCATTCATATTAAATATTGTTTCAGGAACTTCAAAAAACACACATTTCCTCTAGACATGTGCAATTTGTTTCGGTCTAAATTTAAATTCGGTCAAATGTCAGCGATTCGGAAATTCGGATGCTTCAGAATGTCCGAATTGCTGAAGTGCCAAATTGCCAAAGTGCCGAATTTTGGAAGTGCCGAACTGAATCGAATTGCTGAAATCCCGAATTGCCGTAGTCCCGAATTTTGCTCAGTGCCGAACTGAACCAAATTTTTTGCCCATACACATCCCTAATTTCCTCTACATTATGTATCTAATGTGCTCCAAAGCCATGACAAAATTGCTTCATATCGAGCAGTGCCACAAAACGTTGGCACCAAAAGTTCCATTTGATTCTGTTATATTTGTTTAGTTACATGAAGATATGAAATTATCATGAGATGGTGTGCGGCATATGTCCAATGGTAAAAAGTGAATATTCAAAGAAGTAAAAGGTACCAACTATAATAGGTGACATTCTCCTCTTGCATTTTTATTGTGAAAATAATAAACAACAATAAAATATAATCCGTAGGAAACAAAATGCAGTATCGCAAGCTATACAAAGGGGGAATTACAAAAGTTATATAGATATAGAGAATACATATAATGTTTTAATATTGAAGGAGAATTGTCATTTACTATGATTTTTAACACCATGTTTACTTATCTATATATTTAAAAAAAATAAATTAAATGTAGAAATTTAAACCTCCTTATCCTGCTACTGGGTGCCTCCATCTTAACTCCCTGACAATCATTATTATATGCACCTGGCAGGCAATATAGAGAAAGCACAGAGAGAAGAGGAGGAATGAAACAAAGTACAATGTCTCCTCTTTAATTTAAATGTTTGCCCTGGCTTTGCCTTGTCAGAACTGGATTACAATGTTATTTACTAATAGCTATACATAAATTTAAAAGAAAACAAAGAATATCATGAAAAAAGGTTAAAGGACCACTATAGTGCCAGGAAAATAAACTTGTTTTCCTGGCACTATGTAGTCCTTATGTCCCCCCCACTCCCAAAGCCCCCCTCCCGCTGAGCTGAAGGGGTTAAAACCCCTGCCGTCACTTCCCTTTCTCCAGCGCCGGTCTGCCTCGGCGCTGGCGCACTCTCCTCCTCCTGCCGACGTCAGCCGAATGCGCATGCGCGGCAAGAGCCAAGCGCGCATTCAAACCGCCCATAGGAAAGCATTACTCAATGCTTTCCAATGAACGTCTGCGTCTTCTCCCTGTGATTTTTACAGTGAGAATCGCGGAAGTGGCCTCTAGTGGCTGTCAGTGAGACAGCCACAAGAGGCTGGATTAACCCTCAGTGTAAACATAGCAGTTTCTCTGCAGGGTTAAAACTAGAGGGACCTGGCACCCAGACCACGTCATTGAGCTGCAGTGGTCTGGGTGCCTATAGTAGTCCTTTAACAGAAGGTATAGATGGTTTTCAATGTTTTGTGTAGTGACAGTTCCTCTTTAAAACAGTCACTATTTATAATCTGATAATTATGTAAATTAAACATTTTTAGGCATTTATTTGAAGAACTTAAACATCAAACTTTTAAAGTTAGTTCAGCACACTGGTCAACTCTAATATATAAATTATGTAAAACAAATCTAATTAAAAAAAACACCTTGATTAGACTCATTGCCATGTCTGCGGGGAGGGGGAGTTTCCATTTGACTGTGAAAGGGTCAAATACTAGGGTAAACCACTTAATGTGAACAACTTTCTCATGAATAAAATGTAAAAATTATAATTAGTGAAGATCCTATGAAAATAACATGGGTTAAAAAAAAAAAAAATGTTTTGTAGGTCACGCTCATACGCTGTCCATCTACATGCAAAAGAAGGCCACTTAATATCGTCAGTCTTTTTAAGTAATGGCAGATGTGGACACTTCCTGTAGTCAGCCATTTTAGGTAATGGCAAATGAGGAAACTGTCTGTCTTTGAACATCTTGGGGTAGTTATTTTTATCGCATTTTTTTTGCTTATATGTACATATGTATCCTCTAAATATATTTTTATATATATACATATATATATACCACATCGTCCATATATATATATAGCTGATGAATGTAAAAGGCATTTTATATTTTCACTACTTGCTGCGTTTAATTTATCTCTTAACATAACTATAACATGGAGTGTTTAATACATATTCCCTCCTAAAGCAAGCTTTAAAGCTTGTCACTTGGCACGCTTAAGGGAACACATAAAATAAAGCAATTTTATAGCTCGAGATAATATAATATATAACGTGTCCTAAATATATGCGTGCCTTTGATGAGCCAAGGCCGCAGAGTCTCCTTCCACATCTGTTCTGGTAGCATTGCAATAAATAGTCTATCACTGCCCTTTTTCGTGGATAAGACCATGAATGTAACAAAATGATAAAACTCCTGTTGCTTTAAGAAATATAGAGCATTTTGGAAAGCTGAAAACGGTAAATATTTATTATGGCAGATATGACCTTATCTGACAAAAGTAACCCAAACTCACACTATAAAACACGTTTCTCTAGAGAAAGGACTGTGATATAATGTTACTAGTGCTATTATTTATTAGATACTAAACGATGGACTGGGAGACATAATTAGCTGAATTTGAATGTCATCTCAATAGAAACAGTGGCCTCAATGTCATTTAAAGGGTTAAATGAAGATAAAATGTTGAGTGAATAATAGATTTTAAGCAGAACACATCTGAACGGTCCAACTTAATTTTTTAGTAACTTGGACTAGAAGATATATGAAATAAATAATCACACATATCAGTTTTAACATTAAAATTGTAACAAAGTTTTTCTATAGCGCCAAATTGTTTGCACTAGAATGCACACGGCATCACGAAATTAAAGAGACCAGCATGTATCAATGTGCTTACCTCTTCTGCACACCTCACCCCAGAAAACCTGGTGGCAAATATTAAGGAACGATAAAATAGATCTGTTACCAAAAAAAGGTTATGTGTTATGTATTAATATATATACATGAATTTTTATGTTTGCACATTTCCTTTTTCTTTTTTTTCTATACCCCTTATAATAAATTCTTAAAAAAATATTAATAAAGATGAAATTATAATATATATAACGCTTTAATGTAAAATAAAAAAATTGTGTTTTAAAAAAAAAAAGGGATCGTTCTGCTTTCATTGACTGGTTGACTCTATTGTTTGTGGATGAATTTAAAGATATAAATTTAGCAATTCAAGCATGAATCCTCCCAGTTCTGAGTGGAAGGAAAATCTGAAAAATGTCATGAAGTCACATATAGTCGGATAAGAAAAACATATAAATCTGTCTACCTGGGTATAAGAAAAGTACTGCAATAATATCTTATTAACAAGAGCTAGTCTTGCAACTTATCTATAAAAATTAAGGTTCCATGAATTTTAACCAAATCTCCTAGCTGGGTGCAGTATCTCTCCATGTCCTGTAATGTGTCCCGTAATGTGTCTTCGCACTAAGCAAGGTCATTCTAAGAAAAATAAGAATTTACCTGTGAAAAGTTAGCCCTTGCAAGTAGTAATTTACCATTAGTGAATGTGCCATGGCCCAAATCACCTTGCTGTCTTGCCTTGACGTGGCAGGTGAGCTTATATTCAAATGGCCATTGGAATAAAACTAAAGAGCCTCCATTTTGTTTAAATGTACATAGGGATTTAGGCCAGAGCGCATGTAACTTTATCTTTGTTTTTACTATGTATTTTGAGCTGTTAGATACTAAGCTACTGCTGCCGTAAGCACGGTGCTTTATCTTTGTGTTTGTATATGATGTTTGTATCACACAGCTATGTTACATTGCTGCCAGCCACCCCATGTCTGGTCTTATTAAGAGTTTATAAGTATGTAAGGGCAGCACCCCTTCCTGTCTCAACAGAGATATTTGCCTTTTAGCTGATACCGGCAAGGTGATTTGTATGTTTTATAGCCCTATTTAGGGTTAATAAGTATCTAGGGGTTTATAAAACACCCCATTCATGTCTCATTAGAGACGTTTACCTTTGATACCTTTGATATTGTATATGTATAAGCCCTATAAAGGGTTAAATAAGAAAGGGTTTATAAAATTCCCCTTACTGTCTTATTGGAGATACTGTACTTAACTGATATCAGCAAATCTAATGGCTAGTGTGAGACTCACCTTTTGAGGCTTGCCTTGACGTGGCAGGTGAGCTTATATTCAATTAAAGAGCCTCCATTTTGTTTAAATATACATAGGGATGTAGGCCACAGCGCAGGTAACTTTCTCTTTGTTTTTACTATGTAGTTTGAGCTGTTAGATACTAACCTACAACTGCTATAAGCACAGTGCTTTATTTTTGTGTTTTTACATTTAAATATTAGATCTGCAAGTAACATGCAGAGAGGTGTGATTAGGGATGTGTAAACCAAGTGATTTAACTCCTAAATTGCAGAGAATTGAACAGTAGGACTGTAGGGGCATGGTCTATACACCAAAACTGCTGTTTTAAGCAAAGGTTCTTTTGATGTCCATAGTGTCCCTTTAACCCCTTAAGGACCAAACTTCTGGAATAAAAGGGAATCATGACATGTCACACATGTCATGTGTCCTTAAGGGGTTAAACTGATCAAACTAGTTTAACAGTGAATGGAGGGTGAATGCCAAGACTCCAGCCACTAGGATCAATTCAGTGAGATGAAATTGTTATAGTGTTTACAGCGTCCCTTTGGATAGTCAACAACAAAAGACCTAAATAATTAGTTGCATGCTAATGCTTTACAAACTGGTTTCAGAGGAAAATTTTGTCTAATAGTAAGCTATAAATTAATAGTGTATTTTAGAGCATCTTCATTTAGAAATTATAAACCAATCTAAAACTACTTCATTTAAATGACTTATTTCAGAATTCAAATAGACCTCTTTGGATACATTCAAAAAGTTCTTTCTCATTTCAAATCATTTCTAATACATTTTATTTTCTTTAAAAATCATAAAGTACATTTTGGGGAGATGAAAAATATGACTAATTTCTTGAAAAAAAAAATTGTGTTGCAATGTTGTTTTTTTTCCTGATTTATCTGAACATTTTGTCAATTTCCTTATCTGAGTGAATCTACCAAATTATTACCCTAGTCTTCTATCATAATCATAGTGATATTTAATTGTCTATTCTAAGATTGTGCTTCAGGCTGCTTTTAATTACCACCATGACCTTTTGCTTTGGCAATGTGGAAAATTAATCTTTGCACCACTTCTATTATTCTCCTTACGTTTGCCATTTTAAGGAAATAAGCTCTCATTTAAAGATGGATAGGAGTAATGTCTTCTGCTTATACCATCCATAACCCGTCAAAAACTTCTACCCAACTCTTCTCAACGCAAGCTTTGGAATTCATGATAATTAAACTTAAATATGGAATATGATTATTGGAATGGGACAGTGTTTGGTGCAGAGTATTGCTGAATGGTGGTTTCTCATTGGCTGATTATCTAGGATGTAGACATGTCCGATCTGTTCCAAAGAGAATATTATCGATTCCTGAAATCATAGTCATGAACTAATAGTCATTGAAGTTTGTGGTTGGAATCATTAGTGTGGAACTCAACTTGCAGACTTAAGCATTAAAAATAAGTTTATAGCAATAGCGTGCATTTTAGCGTCTGGTAGACAGCCACTAGAGGCAGCCTTAGTATCTCTAAAACTGCAATGATTTACATTGCAGGACTAAGGGAACAGGGACAGTGCACCAAGACCACTTCAATGACATGAAGTGGTCTGAGTGCCTATAATGTTCCTCTAAGGAAGAATTAATTTTTTTATTTAGTTTCACGATGGTTGCAATTTTGGATTTTATTTTATTTATTTTTTTTTGTGCCGTATTCCACAATATCTGTAACAATATACACCTTGATTGTTTATGAATACCAATTAAAGGTTACCTCTTTTTATGGAGGAATGTGTATAACAAAAAGTGCTCAAAAGATAAAAGTGATTTACAGGCAGCTCTATACACTTGTGTGGAAATATCCTCTATTCCACTAAACAAATTTGTAGATTTTAGTGCGGTGTAAGTGACAGAGACCTACACCTATAAGTGGAGCGGTCAAACACATATATAGCTTACCAAGCGTTGTTTCATTCAATGGTACAGTAGGGTACCTTGATTGTTTCTTTATAGGGGATAACAAAGGAAACTAGAATCAGCACAACTCATTTTACTCTCTTAAGCTCTCACAGCCGACATTTGTATACAGAGAAGGGAGACTGCTATGGCAGTTTTTGGCGACATACAAATACTCAGGGACAGATCATTGGTTGGTCAGTTTATTTAACGTTATTTACTTTTCTTGTTTTGCACAGCAGTACAAAAGGACCCCCTAGGCAGGTACTGTCACTTGTGTATACATGGGTTAGAAAGCGGAGAGCACTTTATATACACGCAGAAATTATTGGCAGAAAATTCAGTCAAATTTTTTATGTGTTTCATCGAATATCTGAGATGGAAATAACCCCTTAATATCTCTGTATAATGACACCATAAAATCTGGAGGGATATTCAGTACAGAATTCTGAATGCATTGTAATGTACTGTTTTTATTTATTCATACTTTTTATTACTTATCTGCAAGGCCAGATACTATTGTTTGGAGATCATAGATTAAAAAAAAGCCTAAATTGTGATATCAAATGTAATATAAATTTCATTTTTGGGTGGCCATTAGTATCGCAGTTTATGATATTTTTTGTGCTTTTAGTGAAAGAGACAAAGTATTTCGCATTCGTCATGTTGTCATGATTCACTAGTTAAAGCTATAGCAGTGTATTTTTGAAAAAGATAATAATTTAGTTTTGAGTTTGTTTATTCAGTGCTGTCGACTGACTACTGGACTTTCTGTAGACCTGTAGATATATTTAGACTATTGTGAACTTCTATCGCCCCCAAAAAGAGCATGTATTTTTCCTGCATATTTTCTCCCTTATAAAACACCTTTTATAAGGAAGAAAATATACATATAAATATACTGCATACAACAAAAGCCTGCGAAAGCTGCAGATTTGATGTCTGTAGCCTTTGCAAGCTATGTCTTCTTTCACAGGCAAAGGCTTTCAGTCTGTGCTAGGGAATTATAGACTTCAGATACATAATGCATTGAATGCTTTATGTGTCTAGAGTGGTTTGTTCACAGCTGATATGATTGTATTCTTCTTGATATTAAGAGTCTCATTACTGGTTGTTTGAGACAGTCATGCAATTGCAGTTGAGCTGGTAAACCGACTTATGAATAATGCATCATTTGATATCTCTATACACATTAATAGCTGCCAATGACATATTAATAATATCAAAGTCATCATAATGTCACCATACCAACTTTTTTAGACAACAAATGTAACATTATTGAAGGTCACCACCCTTTTGAAAAAAAAATGGGCTTTTCGACACTTTAGAGCAGGGGTCCTCAAACTCCGGCCCCCCCAGATGTTGCTGAAGTACAACTCCCATGATTCTCTGGCTATCTATGTAATTTAAAGAATCATGGGAGTTGTAGTTCAGCAACATCTGGGGGGCTGGAGTTTGAAGACCCCTGCTTTAGAGCAAGCATGTCAAACTCACGGCCCGCAGGCCGCATGTGGCCCACAATGGACATCTTTGCAGCTCGGCGAGCCGCGAGTACATGCTTAATGTTCCAAGCAGAGTAGGCACCAAGAATGTGTAAATGTGTGTGCGTGTGTCTGTCGGTGAGTGTGTGTGTCTGTCAGAGTGTGTGTGTCTGTCAGTGAGTGTGTGTCTGTCAGTGAGTGTGTGTGTGTGTGTCTGTCTGTGTGTCAGTGAGTGTGTCTGTGTGTGTGTCAGTGAGTGACTGTGTGTATGTCAGTGTGTGTCTGCCAGTGTGTGTCTGTAAGTGTGTGTGTCTGTCAGTTAGTGTGTGTGTGTGTGTGTCTGGGTGTCTGTCTGTGTATCAGTCAATGTGTCTGTGTGTCAGTGTGTCTGTGTGTCTGACAGTGTGTGTGTGTGTGTTTGTCAGTGAGTGTGTCTGTCTGTGTGTCAGTGAGTGTGTCTGTCTATGTGTGTCAGTGAGTGTGTGTCTGTCTGTGTGTGTCAGTGAGTGTGTGTCTGTCAGTGTGTGTGTGTGTGTGTCAGTGTGTTTCAGTGTCTGTGTGTCTGTGTGTCTATCAGTGAGTGTGTCTGTGTGGACTGGACAGTGGAGGACCTGGAGGTGCACAGAGGCACGCAACGCCACATCACATTCCAAGGTGACATTGACGTGCTCCACCTTCATAAGGTTTCAAGAAGTAGCGGGAGGATCCGCTTTGGCACAGAGTGCAGACAGCACCATTTGGGGTATACCAGAGGCCGGACTCCGGAGTGGCATCATATTGGCAGCGGCAATGTGAGAAGAGTCTGCTTGTTGGCTAGAGGGGGGTGCAGGGATTTAGTATATGGGGAGGGGACTGGGATTTAGAAGAGGGGGAACTGGGATTTAGTAGAGGGGGTGCTATGGTTTAGTAGAGTGGGGTACTGTTTTTTTATACTGTACTTTTCAAAATAAACCTACATTTCTATGAAAATTTAATTATTTTTTTTTTTTGCAGCCCACATAAACTTAAATCTTGTTGCAAGAATGTGTAAATGTGTGCTAGACTTTGCTAGACATTGAGTTTGAGTTTGACATGCTTGCTTAGAGGGACCCCCAGCAGTGGTTGTCTGTTTTACACCACTGTCTAACTCAGATGTTCTTTTCAATTTATATGCAATCTATCACCACCAAAAAATGAAGTGTGTGGGGCGTGGCTTGACCGCCGAGAGAGATGGCCGCCTAAGCTCGGAGCTCTGCACCCCGGGCACTCCTAAACGCACAGTAAGCAGCATTAGATCCCCGCAAACACCCTCAGCTTCCCCCAGGGCGAAGAGGGAAGGCATACCTGATGGCATCCCAAAAGTAAAACGGTAAAAAAAAAAAGACAGTACCCCATCCTTCGTGGACATGTTAACCTCACACAGGCCTCATGCGTCTAAAGATGGCGGCGGCCACGATCACACAGACTCTCCTGGCACTCCTGACAGCCTAGACCAAGCACAAGCACAGCACCAGGCGTCACATGGAGAAATCCTGCAATCACTGGCAGAGGTAAAACACTTCCTAGCAGCACAAATTGAACGCTCCACCAGGGAAGTCAAAGATGAAATACAAGCTGTAGGCCAGCTTGGAATCTGGAATGGAGAATGGACCACGTGGTAGCGACCCACAATGAAGCTGCCACGGTCACAAACACCCTACTCACCAGGATGGCAGAGATGGAAGCAGAGTTGGAAGACGCCTCCAACAGATCACGTCGAAACAATCTACGCATAAAGGGCCTACCGGTTAGAGTAAAAGAAGCAGAACTACAAAAGGTACTTACCACAGTGTTCTGCACCCACTTGACAAATATACCAGACCACCTGTGGACTATAGATAGGGCCCATAGAGCACTCAGAGTGAGAGGCCCCCCAGATGAGAGGCCCCCCCAGAGGGTCCCCCACGGGACGTAATAATTCAGTGGCGCTTCTTCTCCACCAAGGAGGCCATAATTAAAAGTAGCAGAAACCACACCTATAGCAATGAAGGCAGCACCTTGCATCTGTACCAGGACATCGCACCGGCTAACCTGGCGCGAAGAAGGGAATGGAAACCCATTGCAGACCTGTTGAGAGCCAAGGGCCTCAGTTTCGCCTGGAGTCACCCCTTTAAAATGCTGGTATTCAACGGCCAACGACCGACAGTGCTACTACCATCCGCAGACCCCAAGACATTCCTGTAAGATCTCGGCATAGAAGTGCCGGCGGACTTTCGGTTGACCACCAGAGGCATGAGAGCACTGGGACAGATACCCAGGGATGGGGCACAGCCCCAAATGGACATTCCCTAAAGGACAGCTCCAGTAACCCCCCCATCCCTGGATACCGGGAGCACGGCAGCACATACTATAAGACCCTGCATGAAGCGCTGACCCCTCACCTGGTGAGGGTGTTTGGAGAATGGATGTTGGGCACGAGCCCGAACCTGGACACTCTCACAGCGGATATCACACTCATACCCAAGAAAAGATGCAACAGATGCCGCAAACTACCAGCCTATCTCTCTTATAAACTTTGATGTGAAGGTATTCGCAAAAATCCTGGCCACAAGGTTAAATCCCCTCCTGACCACTCTGGTTCACCCAGACCAGGTGGGTTTCGTCCCTATGATGCAGCTGTATGAGAACACAAGGAGGGGAGTAGACCTAATATGGAGGGCGAGAAAGATGGGAATGCCTCCTCTGGTACTCTCGCTGGACGCGGAGAAGGCATTCGACAGGGTCCAGTGGCATTTCCTTTTTACACTACTGAAACACCTACGAATGCCGGATTAAAGCCCTATACACAGAACCGAGGGCACAAACAAATGTGCCCGATTCGGCCCCGACCCCCTTCAGACCCAGAAAGGGCACCAGGCAGGGATGCCCCTTATCCTCACTGCTGTTCGTCCTGGCGCTAGAGCCACTTCTACACCAGATCCAGATAAACAAGAATATTAAGGGTCTGCAGGTGGGAGGGGAGAAATACAAAGCCGCGGCATACGCGGAAGATGTAATGATAACAATTACCAACCCTCGACACTCCCTACCCCACCTGCTGACTTTCTTAGAGGAGTACGAAGGAGTATCGGGCTATAACATCACTCTAGAGAAGTCAATAGAGCTAGATCAAGATGAGATCAACAGAATAAAAAAAAAACACTAAAACTCACAACCACTCATATTAAATACCTGGGGGTACGACTCACGGCAGACCCCGACAAACTATACGCGGAAAACTATACGCCTACCATTTGATCACTCTGCCTAGACCTGGACAAATGGCATGAAAAGCCAATCAAGATGACACTATTCCCCCGCCTGCTCTTCCTGTTCCAGACCCTACCCGTTAAAGTAACCAAACACGACCTAACATCATTACAGAGCACCACAGATATATGGGCACAAAAAAGACACCGGGTAGCGAGGCAAGTACTGTATCGGCCAAAGACTAGGGGAGGCATGGGGCTCCCAAACCTCCACCTCTATTACCTGGCAGCGCTGACCCCTCACCTGGTGAGGGTGTTTGGAGAATGGATGTTGGGCACGAGCCCGAACCTGGACACTCTCACAGCGGATATCACACTCATACACAAGAAAAGATGCAACAGATGCCGCAAACTACCAGCCTATCTCTCTTATAAACTTTGATGTGAAGGTATTCGCAAAAATCCTGGCCACAAGGTTAAATCCCCTCCTGACCACTCTGGTTCACCCAGACCAGGTGGGTTTCGTCCCTATGATGCAGCTGTATGAGAACACAAGGAGGGGAGTAGACCTAATATGGAGGGCGAGAAAGATGGGAATGCCTCCTCTGGTACTCTCGCTGGACGCGGAGAAGGCATTCGACAGGGTCCAGTGGCATTTCCTTTTTACACTACTGAAACACCTACGAATGCCGGATTAAAGCCCTATACACAGAACCGAGGGCACAAACAAATGTGCCCGATTCGGCCCCACCCCCTTCAGACCCAGAAAGGGCACCAGGCAGGGATGCCCCTTATCCCCACTGCTGTTCGTCCTGGCGCTAGAGCCACTTCTACACCAGATCCAGATAAACAAGAATATTAAGGGTCTGCAGGTGGGAGGGGAGAAATACAAAGCCGCGGCATACGCGGAAGATGTAATGATAACAATTACCAACCCTCGACACTCCCTACCCCACCTGCTGACTTTCTTAGAGGAGTACGAAGGAGTATCGGGCTATAAAATCACTCTAGAGAAGTCAATAGAGCTAGATCAAGATGAGATCAACAGAATAAAAAAAAACACTAAAACTCACAACCACTCATATTAAATACCTGGGGGTACGACTCACGGCAGACCCCGACAAACTATACGCGGAAAACTATACGCCTACCATTCGATCACTCTGCCTAGACCTGGACAAATGGCATGAAAAGCCAATCAAGATGACACTATTCCCCCGCCTGCTCTTCCTGTTCCAGACCCTACCCGTTAAAGTAACCAAACACGACCTAACATCATTACAGAGCACCACAGATATATGGGCACAAAAAAGACACCGGGTAGCGAGGCAAGTACTGTATCGGCCAAAGACTAGGGGAGGCATGGGGCTCCCAAACCTCCACCTCTATTACCTGGCAGCACAACTTGCCCAAGTGGTAATGTGGCACTCACGAGTGGGATCTCCCCGATGGGTAGAATTGGAAACCCAGATAATGTGCACAGACTTGCCACAATTCTGGATTTGGGTGCCCAAGCAAGACAGACCTCCCATCTGAACCGCCTGCCCCGCAATCCTCAATTCCATAAGGATTTGGGATATAACAGCCACCAAATATGCGCTAAAACACATGCCCTCCCCACTCACCCCGTATCTACAAAATAGGGCGTTTCAGCCCAGGATGTGCACGCGCGACTTCAGAGGCATAGAGGACACTGGGGTTCAGAGATACCATATATTATATTGTAAAGCGCTACGGAATCTGTTGGCGCTATATAAATGGCAATAATAATAATAATAATAATAATACCACCACCTGTATGAAAACGGAACACTCAGAACGTTCGACAAGCTAAAAACCCTTGCTCCCTTGACTACGAAAGATGTCTTTAGATAAATACAATTACAGAACTTTGCCAAAAAAACAGAGATACGGAAAGCAGCCCAAACCCAAATGACGTTCTATGAATGACTGCGCACCTCAGAGACAGAACAGAAGGGTCTTATATCCATTATATACACACAACTCAGCACTCCAGATAAGGATGACAAAGAACCCAGATATATTGGACAGTGGGAGACCGACCTGGGACAAACACTAGAGGAAGAGGACTGGACGGACATCTGGGAGGCGACCGCAAAAACCTCAATATGCGTGCTACAACAAGAACAAGCGTATAAAATGCTGATGAGATGGTACACCACCCCGGTGCAATTACATAGAATGGGAAAAACCACGACAGACATATGCTGAAAAGGGTGTGGGGACAAGGGAACGTTTAAACATATGCGGTGGGACTGCCCGCAAGTAGCCAGATTCTGGAAAAGGGTACAGACATTGTTGACGGAAGTCCTCAAGAAACACATTGACCTAGACCCCTGGTCCATCCTACTGTCAAAACTCAGGGACGGCCTCCCAGGGAAAGAACAACAGCTCCTTAATAAACTCACACTTGCAGCTCGACGAGCCTTGGCCCAGGCATGGATAAAACCTATAGTCCTGTCCATAGATGACGTAATAAGGAAAATCAAGGACACATTTCTAATGGACAAACTCACAGCCCAGGTCAGAAACACGGAAACTCATTTTCAAAGTCTGACAACCTTGGGAGGATTACGCTGGGGACTAGACACCACAAAATACATAGGACCATAGACATGAGACAGATAGTGGGGAGCGGCCCACCGTGCACCCCAGCGCCAAATCCAACATCGCTCTGAGCACACCCCACCCCCCTGCACCTTCTGCGCCCCCCCTCCCCTTCATTCCCCCCCCAGTCCTCCCTGTACCACATAAATGGAGGAACCACATGGAGGCAGGGCCCTGGGGACCCACCACCTACAGAGCCACACATGTCAGTAATACACAGCAATATAACATGGCAGGGAGTCACGTTAAAAGTCAACAGGTAGGCACACCACACGGGAACAGCCCGACACAACAAGCACCTATCCGGGACAAGGGCGGGGGACCCAGGTGGGGCCATTACCCATAACACACAAAGGAACCCTGAGGAAACAAATGCCAATGATTCCCGTTGGGTAGGACACAAGCTGTAAGACCAAGCACCACTCCAAACCCCAAAGGCTAACTAAACTGGCTGGCCCTGCGGGCACCGACTCCAGAAAAAGTTCACAGCAAAATAAGACCAGACAAAATGGTACACCACCAGATTCGGACAGACTTCCACTACCAGGCACAGGCCTCACCTACCCGTTAGGGACTGGTGCCGAATGTTATTGTTATTGTTATTAAAAAACCTTGGCGACGTGCGGGCATCTGCATGGTATAATCTTCTATTTGTAAAAACACAGTATGTATGTATCCTGGTTACCAATGAAGAGATACCTGTCTGTAACAAAAAAATGTCTGTATTTGTGAAATCTCGGCACATGTGTAAGCCGACCAATGTCGATGTAACGCCTGATCTGTCAAGACAAAAATAAAGAATTTTAAAAAAAAAATGAAGTGTGTGCTCTAACACAGGAAAATCTTGTTTGTTTGGTTATTTTTTTTAAATACTACATTAGCGGTCAATACAAGTTATTATGTGTTTCATAAACACATACTAATCTTCATCGCAATCATATTCTAAGAGTGAGTACACACAAAACAAATTACTTTGGAGATGTCTGTTCCCTTGCTGAAAGCCTTCTCTCTAACATAAAGCACAAAAAAATGGTTCTTCTTCTAGAAGCAAAATAAATGTGTATAAAAATTGCCTCATACACAGTAATCACGAACATGCAATTGTAGCTCCTTCTGCACCTGTCCATATTTGTAAAGGCCTCTCAAACTCCTAAAATGAAGCAAGAATAAAGGATCACTAAGTTACAAAGTGCTGATTTTATGGTTTAAGACTCTATAATGTGTTTCAGTTTTTAGACCTTATTCACAATGCATGTTGCTGCTGGTAAACACACAAGGCATAACTGAAAGGACTGACAAGCACAAATTTACAACTAAAATAAACAAACTAAAAAATAATATTTTGTAAATAAGACAGCCAAAGTTACAGGAATAATTCCCCATGTGTTTACTGTTCTCTTTAGGCCATGGTCATCATGACCGCAGAAGCTTTTTGTAAAATAAAGCATTCAAGAATTATTAAATCCAACCAATCAGATTTATTTTTTTAATGATTAAAGAGTTATTTTAATGGTTTTATGCTGGTTGTACAGAAACCCGATGATCCATTCAAAATCTTGGAAAACAGCACTTCTTAGAAGTGAAATATTGACATCTTTATAAGAGATAGAATATATTTGATTGTTTGTCAGTCTTAAATCATGTCTGTGTAGCGCCCTCACTGCCTGATAAGGGAATAAACATTAGTGATGTACCGAACTGTTCGCTGGCGAATAGTTCCCGGCGAACATAGCATGTTCGCGTCCGCCACCGCGGGCGAACACATGCGGTGTTCGGTCCGCCCCCTATTCGTCATCATTGAGTAAACTTTGACCCTGTACCTCACAGTCAGCAGACACATTACAGCCAATCAGCAGCACACCCTCCCTAGCAGACCCTCCCACCTACTGGACAGCATCCATTTTAGATTAATTCGGAAGCTGCAACCATTTTTTTTTTTTTTCAATTTATTATTTTTTTTTAGTGCATATAAATGTTACAAGTAGATACTACCCCCAGACACTCTGTGTTACTGCAGATACTCCCTCCAGACACCCTGTGTTACTGCAGATACTCCCCCCAGACACTCTGTGTTACTGCAGATACTCCCTCCAGACACTGACACAGAGCAGAATAGGGACTGTTCCCCCTACATAGGGTCACTTGGCAGATATGGATTGACACCTATCCTAAGGATCCCTGATAAACACTGACACGGAGCCCTCCATGGGTGAAGATGGATTAAATTTTTTTTGTGCTCGGGTTTTTTATTTTATTTTTAAGTTCGACGGGTATGATGGCTTTTTTTTTGGCCTTTTTGGGGGCTAAAAAAATGAAGATTTTAGAAGAAGAAGACGTTGAATAGTAAGTTGAATTTTACTTTACAGGGTAGTAATTTTATTCCCCATTCACTATTTTTTAGGGTGAGGGGGGTAGGTAGGGGCTTTTTTATTTGGTTGTGTGACTAGGGGCTTGGGGACACACACTGCATACACACTATACACACAGTGCACACACTATACACACACTACACACAATATACACACACTATACACACAATATACACACACACTGTACACACTATACACACACTGTACACACTATGCACACACACACTACACACACTGCATACACACACTACACACACTGCATACACACTGCACACACTATACACACTGCACACACTATACACACACTGCACACTCTATATACACACTATACACACACTGCATACACTATACACACTCTACACACACTGCATACACACTGCACACACTGCATACACTATACACACACTGCACTAACTATACACACACTGCACACACTATACACACACTGCATACACTATACACACACTGCATACACACTATACACACACTGCACACACTATACACACACTACACACACTACACACACACACACTGTACACACTATGCACACACTGCATACACTATGCACACACTATACACACACACTACATACACACTGCACACACTGCACACATTATACACACACTACACACACTATACACACAATATACACACACACTGTACACACTATGCACACACTGCACACACTGCATACACTATGCACACACTATACACACACACTACACACACTGCATACACACACTATACACACTCTATACACACACTGCACACACTATACACACTATACACACACTATACACACTCACTATACACACAATATACACACACTGTACACACTATACACACTCACTATACACACAATATACACACACTTTACACACTATACACACACTGCATAAACATACATTTAAAAAAAATTGTAGCTGTTTTTTACATTTCAAAGTTGGGGAGGGGGGTGCCAAATAAAGGATCCGCCCCGGGTGCCAAATGCTCCAGGTACGCCCCTGTATAGAGGGGAGCCATGTTACTCTGTATATAGAGAGGAGCCATGTTTACACTGTATATAGAGGGGAGCCATGTTACTCTGTATATAGAGGGGAGCCATGTTACACTATATACAGTGGAAACATGGCTCCCTCTATATACAGAGGGGAGCCATGTTTACACGGTATATAGAGGGAAGCCATGTTATTCTGTATATAGAGGGAGCCATGTTTACACGGTATATAGAGGGAAGCCATGTTACTCTGTATATAGAGAGGAGCCATGTTTACACTGTATATAGAGAGGAGCCATGTTTACACTGTATATAGAGGGGAGCCATGTTACTCTGTATATAGAGGGGAACCATGTTTACACTGTATATAGAGGGGAGCCATGTTACTCTGTATATAGAGGGGAGCCATGTTACTCTGTATATAGAGAGGAGCCATGTTTACACTGTATATAGAGGGGAGCCATGTTACTCTGTATATAGAGGGGAGCCATGTTACTCTGTATATAGAGAGGAGCCATGTTTACACTGTATATAGAGGGGAGCCATGTTACTCTGTATATAGAGGGGAGCCATGTTACTCTGTATATAGAGAGGAGCCATGTTTACACTGTATATAGAGGGGAGCCATGTTACTCTGTATATAGAGGGGAGCCATGTTACACTGTATATAGAGGGAGCCATGTTACTCTGTATATAGAGGGAGCCATGTTTACACTGTATATAGAGGGGAGCCATGTTTACACAGTATACAGAGGGAGCCATGTTACTCTGTATATAGAGGGAGCCATGTTTACTCTGTATATAGAGGACTGTTTGCGGTGCGTTAAACGGGGAGTTTGGTCTGTCACTGTGAAGCGGGCGTAACCCTTACACTACCTGATCGATACAACATCATACCTGATGTTTTAAAACACGTTATTCCAAACAATTTAGGAATGTTAGGTGATTTATGCCCTTTATGGATTAAAACCAGACTCTGCATCAACTATGTAATTTTCCATGGGAGTTTTGCCATGGATCCCCCTCCGGCATGCCACAGTCCAGGTGTTAGTCCCCTTGAACCAACTTTTCCATCACTATTGTGGCCAGAAAGAGTCCCTGTGTGTTTTAAAATTTGCCTGTCCATTGAAGTCTATGGCGGTTCGCCCGGTTCGCCCGTTCGCGAACATTTGCGGAAGTTCGCATTCGCCGTTCGCGAACCGAAAATTTCGGGTTCGCGACAACAGTAATAAACATGTTTAATAACAAGGGGCCAACAACTGTGGCTGCTTTGCCACAAAAGTACAGCTAGGTCTGAGCAGTTTGGCCCATCTCCTTAACTGACAAACACTTCAAAAAACAATTCCAACAGATAGTAACAATTAACTGACACATTTAAATTACTGTACAGCCCTACTTTTAGGACTATCATATGTATTAATAAGAAGGCAGAGGACACAGACGGAGAATTGAGTATATGGCTGAGGTTTGTCCTTCTTCTTCTGTCCTTACCTCTCACGGCCCAAACTAAGCACTGAGCAAGTGTAATTATAGAACCCCTGTGCTCAGCTGCTACAGTTGTGGTTAACAATGAAATACAGCAAATGTGATGAAATAATACTCCTAAGATACAGATGGACCAATGGGTTATTTCCTCTAACGACAAAAGACGTCTGCAAAGAGTCCACTTGAGCACATATTTTAAGGTCTTAATCAATAACTCCTGAACTTTACAAGTTTGCCCTATTGCATGTCAATTTAAGTTCATGTATTCTGCTTTCTGCAATACAAAAGTGTATTAGCTTATTAAAGGACATTGTATTGATCAAGGAAACTCTGTATACCAAAATATTTGCTTATGTATGGTCCTGATAAACACTTTGGGTTGCACCTGTAATCCCTGTTGTTCCCATGTGCACTGCTTTACTGTTTATATATTGTGCATATACAGTACCACCAAGTGTGATGAGCTGATGGTTACATTAGAATGGCTACATTGAGAGAATGTCTAGTTTAGTCAAAACCACCATACTGCAGTTACCTATTCAATTATATGTTTTAGCTTGTTAAAGGGTTCCAAGACATTTCCACTACTCTGCAATCAGGACTAAATAAAGTCAATTACGTCTGCTAGAAATATGCGGGAGGCCAGCCACAAGTATAGTATAGATATAGTGTAACATAGAATCATAGAATGAGATGGCAGATAAGAACCATTCGGCCCATCTAGTCTGCCCAATTTTCTACATACTTTTAATTAGTCCCTGGCCTTATCTTATAGTTAGGATAGCCTTATGCCTATCCCACCCATGCTTAAACCCCCTCACTGTGTTAACCTCTACCACTTCAACTGGAAGGCTATTCCATGCATCCACTACCCTCTCTGTAAAGTAAAACTTCCTGAAATTATTTTTAAACATTTGCCCCTCTAATTTAAGACTATGTCCTCTTGTTGTGGTAGTTTTTCCTTCTTTTAAATATAGTCTCCTCCTTTACTGTGTTGATTCCCTTTATGTATTTAAATGTTGCTATCATATCCCCCCGTCTCATTTTTCCCCCAAGCTATACATGTTAAGTTCCTTTAACCTTTCCTGGTACGTTTTATCCTGCAATCCATGAACCAGTTTAGTAGCCCTTCTCTGAGCTCTTTCCACAGTATCAATATCCTTCTGGAGATACGGTCTCCAGTACTGCGTACAATACTCCAAGTGAGGTCTCAGCAGTGTTCTGTACAATGGCATGAGCACTTCCCTCTTTCTACTGCTAACTAGTGATGTCCCGAACGGTTCGCTGGCGAATAGTTCCTGGCGAACATAGCTTGTTCGCGTTCGCCACGGATGGCGAACATATGCGATGTTCGGTCCGCCCCCTATTCGTCATCATTGAGTAAACTTTTACCCTGTACCTCACAGTCAGCAGACACATTCCAGCCAATCAGCAGCAGACCCTACCTCCCAGACCCTCCCACCTCCTAGACAGCATACAATTTAGATTAATTCTGAAGCTGCAGTCTTTTTTTTTTTATTTGTATAAAAAAAAAAAATTCTTTTTTTTAGACAGAAGTGTGTTATATTTGAGCATGCTAGGCTGAACGTGCGTATATCATGGCTAGTTGCACTGAGGGTATGAGTATATAGCAGTACATTGTTGTGAAAGATGGCTGTCATGTTTAGGATGTAGCTTGCACGTCAGAGGCAGCTCTCTAATTAGGCGGTTTAGGCGGCCGCCTAAGGCCTCGCGCTGGCTAGGGCCTCGTGGCCGCCTAAACCGCCTGTGGGCAGACTGTGTCAGGTCCTTGGTCACTGACCGAGGACCTGACACGAGGAGGGGCCCGGCGGCTTGCCCGGTATGCCGCCGGGTGCGAGGCCCCTCCTGGCTGCCCGGCCAGCCACCGCAGACACCGGTCTGCAGCTCCGCAGTGAGCAGAGCTGCAGACCATGTGTCTCGCGAAAACCGGCCAATCAGAGCATTGCCGCGGGTTACCATGGCAACGCTCTGATGGTCTCGCAAGATTACATGGTCTGCAGCTCTGCGGAGCTGCAGACCGGGAGCAGTGGCCACCGGACCACCAGGGAGCCCACTGGACCACCAGGGACTAAAGGTAGGCTCTCTCACCCCCCTTCCACCCTCCCCACCACCCTCAGCCTCATCACCCTCCCTACCACCCTCAGCCAGCCTCCCCACCCTCCCCACCACCCTCTGCCTCAACACCCTCCCCACCACCCTCAGCCTCTGCTCCTGGGCATCCCAGGATCGGGAGATCGGCCGCCTCTCCTGCCCGGTGAGCACCAGGCCACACTTGCCACGCAGAGGTAAGTAAGACTCTGTCGAGTTGCTGACCGGTATTAAGCATGTCGGGTCGGTCAGGTAGGAGCAACATTGCTGGGTCATCCCCTTCTGGGGTGAAATTCGCTTGTTGATAGCTGCTTAAAGTGAGATATTGATGGAGCTCACACAAAGTGAGTCTTTCCTCCAAGACAGCTAGACCCCGCCCCCCGGAAGCTGCATTCTTAGTGAGAGGAGGGACAGTGTAGCTGCTGCTGACTTAATAGGGAAATCGATAGCTAGGCTAGTGTATTCAGTGTCCACTACAGTCCTGAAGGACTTATCTGATCTCTGCTGTAAGGACAGCACCCCAAAAAGCCCTTTTTAGGGGTAGAACATCAGTCTGCTTTTTTTTGTAATCTAATTGCAGTTGCCTGCCTGCCTGCCAGCGTGTGTGTCAGGCTCACAGCGTATACTGTGCCCACTTGCCCAGTGCTACCACTCATATCTGGTGTCACAATAGCTGGCATTTAAAAAAAAAAAAAACTTTTTTGACTGTAATATAATAGCAGTCAGTTTCCTTCACACGTGTGCGTTTCAGTGCCTGCCAGGGCACAGTGTCACACCAGTGCAACTCATATCTGGTGTAACAGTAGTGTACATTTAAAAAAAAATACAGGGGTCTTGTTGTCACCTTTCGGGGATCCTTGGTGTTGTACGTGGCTGGGTGAAAGAAGAGACCTTCAATGACATCAGTGAGGACAAGGAACGGGACATGGCTAGCTTGGTATCCAACCTTGTGTAAATGACTGTTTGCGGTTGTTTGCGGTGCGTTAAACGGGGAGTTTGGTCTGTCACTGTGAAGCGGGCGTAATCCTTACACTACCTGATCGATACAACATCATACCTGATGTTTTAAAGCACGTTATTCCAAACAATTTAGGAATGTTAGGTGATTTATGCCCTTTATGGATTAAAACCAGACTCTGCATCAACTATGTAATTTTCCATGGGAGTTTTGCCATGGATCCCCCTCTGGCATGCCACAGTCCAGGTGTTAGTCCCCTTGAAACAACTTTTCGCCTGCCTATTGAAGTCTATGGCAGTTCGCCCGGTTCGCCCGTTCGCGAACATTTGCGGAAGTTCACGTTCGCCGTTTGCGAACGGAAAATTTTATGTTTGCGACATCACTACTGCTAACACCTCTCCCTATACAACCAAGCATTCTGCTAGCATTTCCTGCTGCTCTATTAAATTGTCTGCCTACCTTTAAGTCATCAGATATAATTACTCCTAAATCCCTTTCCTCAGATGTTTAGGTTAGTAGGGTATCAAATATTCTTTACTCTGCCCATGGGTTTGTACGCCCAAGATGCATTATCTCAACCCATTAACCACCATCATCAACAGTGCCAAAACTACATAGTCATTGTCTACTTGAGGAGTAGGTAAACCTTCAGCACTCCATGGCTATAAGAGCTCTATAGGAGATGTAGTCTACAATGTCTGGAGTTCCGAGGGTTCCTACCCCTGGTCTACTTATTCCACTATACAAATTGGAATGGGTAGCAGATTTTACAATGAGTGTCCTTAACCAAATCATCAGCATACTATAACTTCCACTCAGTTGTTGTGTTACTCAACTCAAAATTTAGAGTTCTTTTTTGCATACGATGTCCTTTCCAAAAATATAGTAAGTGTTGGTGCTGGTTTGTTTATGGCCAATGTGTTCTTGGAACTTTGGTGAAATCATTTGGCTTTTAATTCAACAAATTGCCATCAGGATAATGTAGAGACCTAGGATAAAATAGGGGAGTCGAGCAGCACAACTAAGCAGCGGAATCCAAAGACAAATCTATAATCTAAGACTTGGCGGCTATATTTTATTGGCTGTAGGTGAACAGTTCTCCTTGTCTGTGTCATGACTAGTAGTTGAACATAAAATGAGGTTGATTAGCAGTCATTGCAGCTATAACATTGTTTATTTTCATTCACTTATTTTGTTTAAATTTCACTTGCTTGGCGTCATGATCTAAATCACTGCTTAGTAAATATGGACCGGGTTTTTTTACATGAAAAGGGAATGCGTACCCCTCTGCATGCAATTCTTAAAATATCATAAGTAAGCAATAGGCGAGACTATTCTTAAAAACAAATTTAATATCTACATTTTTTATGCTGCATCTTCAGACTTCTGTTCCTGCATTATAAATAGGTGTCACATAGGTCAAGATGAAATGAAAAAGCACAGCTTTATGTAAATTATGTTAAATTACTAGTTTTATCCTTCAGCTTCTGCAAGGTTCCACCTCCATTTTACTGCAGTGATTTTAGAAATATTGCAGAGATATTGGAACAAGACACCGGGATATTATTCATTATCTGTAATTAAACTAGTACCTTTCAAACATTGCAGACATGCATTTCAAAGCAATAATACCAACTCTTTGATAATGAAATCATTATTCTACTGTTTTTATAATCTTCAGATTTTTCAAATCATTTTTTGGACATTTGTAACATTTATGCGAACAAAAGTATTTCCCTATGGTAACAAATTTCATATCATTTTTAGAGCAAAATAACTACAGCTATATATGTAGGGGGTTATTTTTTTCCCCTATTACATTAATGTCAAGTCAAAGAAGATTTTACCATTTATAGATTGCTTTGCACATTGCTGTAGTCGGACAATGAACATTTTGGTTGTAAACCTCACTTTTCATGTTTTGACATTTTACACATGAGCAGTTTTAACTTAAAATGCTATTCACAGAACTAATTTCAATCTGTTTCTATTGTTGCTGTTCAGCATCTTTCTCAGGGGTCAGTCTCTGGAAAATACAGACTTTATTATTCGAGATCCAAGTCCTTCTGTCCCTCTCTATACTCAACTGCCCATCTTTTCTTGCTTCCGGATGTTTGGTGTGTATGAGTGTATCATAGACCTTAATAGAATATTAAATATAAAATACTATAACATTTGATTTATTGAATAAATACATTCCTCTTAGTGACCAACTCCAGTGACAAGGAATCTGAGGAGCAGAGACCCCCTGCCCTGCCCTTGCTCAGCAGTGGGTATATATACTTATGTCAATCACACTGTGCTGTTTGTGGACTTTTTTGTGGCTTTCAGAACAGGGGCCCCATAATCAGAACTGTCTTGCCAAACTCAGGACTGGTAGAGATATAGCAGGTGGCTACTGTAAAGTTATTCAAATATCAATTTAACATAACACAAGCATTTCAGCTCCTAAAACAAACAGCACGTGCTTAAATTTTACAATTGCACACTGTATTTAGGTCTTCCATTAAGGTTACTTGAATATTTCTTAGAAGCAGAGAATCTGTCATAAATGTGTGTCTGTACGTGGCCTTGACACCTTTGGGAGTGATTCTGTTGACTGCATAAATATTGGTAAGATAGCTGGCAAATCTTGGGATCTGTCTCAAAGACACAAAAGTTCACATCTCATGGCTCTCTTTGAACTTTTCTTAGTCTGTTCTATTTCATAATATATAGTAAAAAAATATTCTATGACACTAGTTAAAAGGGCTTGTGTAGATTTTGATTCCTTGCTTCCAATGCCTAGAGAAACTATGGGAGGGCTGGCAAGTGGGGCAGCAGGGCAATGCAAAGGCCTCCTAGCTACTAGCATGGAGTATTGGCAAGGAGATTGTGGGCAACAGCCTCAGTCAATGTTTTTCTGAAGAGTAAACTAGTTCAAGTGTGTTATCTGCACAATGCTGAGAGAGTAAGGCTGCAGGCAGGCATTATTCATTCCCCTGACGAGGGTGTCTTTACACCGAAATGCACGCTGGGCAGGTTTAGTCTGCACTATTTTTTATTTTTATTTATTTTTTTATTTTTTTTAACAATATGGTTAGCACAGCACTTTATGTTTAATACTATGGGACATTTTTCTTTGATCTAGGTACAGTTGGTTTCCGTAGGTGCTAACAGATTGTCTGTCGTGCTGAGGTAACAGGGGTATTTACACAGGGAATTAATTCTGTTGTGATTCTGTTAGCTAGCAACATAATAACCACAACTAGTTCTGTTGTTAGTTTTTATAATAATCAGTACCAGTTTATTATTTGGCTGGTGCCAAGGTAATTTTGATTCCTTTAGTGTATATATCCTGTGTGATTAATCTCTATAGGTGATAGGAATAATACACTTTATCTATACAATGCTTAATGAATACACCCCTAGACACAGAGCTATAAACTTTCCTATCTCAGGGCGTTGGTCTTATTTCCTGTTTGACTTATTTCCTGTTTTCTACTTCTGTATTTCTAACTGCGTAGTAGCATATCAATTTGTAAGCTCGTAGTTACTTCTTTATTTCTAACTGCGCAGTGCAAGGCAAGATTACTCCCCCATTACACCTGCAAGCTAGCTATAGGTTAAGATATGTTAAGATTAGATAATGCCCATAATGCTCCCTCTTTAGTATTATTAGATAATGCCCATAATGCTCCCTCTTTAGTATATCCTGTTGGACCACCTATTAAACGTCAGAAGTCACATTGAACCTTACACTGTGTTGTCTCGTTCATTGGGGCTCCTCACTAGGTGGTTGGGGATGAGGAGAAATACAGAGAGTTCCAAATTGATGAAAGTCCATGGCATGAGAGAGTAAAATTGCTGACCCATAGACTCTTAACTTCCTAATAGATGGGGGCTCGTCCGGGATCGAAGGAGACTAGTTGGTAAATACATGACATTTGAATTCTGACTCCCAAGTGTGTCTCTTCGATTCTGAACTTAGAAGTGAAGTGGTAATTTCAGAGACACCCGGCTGTGGGTCTATCATAACTATTATGTTAATTGTTACAGTTTGGTGTACTTAAAGGGGCACTATAGTCACCAAAACCACTTTAGCTTAATTATGCAGCTTTTGTATTTAGAGTATGATCATGAAGTCTTACTGCTAATTTTTCCTTCTTTAGGAGTTAAGTCAGTTTTGTTTCTGTTCATATAGCCCAAGCCTCCCCTGGCTAACATGGAAAAAATAGTTTAATTTTTAATCAGATGTTAAATTACTTTAAATGTTTTTATCTCCTGATCAGAAAATTTAACTTTAATCAACCATAGGAGACTCCTGGAGGATATAATAAGCTATTAAAAATGCAGGAGATAAGAAATTCAAAATTTAACAGAATATGCAATATGTGTGTAACAGAGCTCCCTGTACTCCTGGCTGGGTACCTCCACCAAGGACCACTTCCTAGCTGAAACAGGGGAAAAACCACAGCACCTCTGCCCACAGTTGCCATGGCTTGACTGGGGCCCTTGAACCACTCCTTCCTGAAGCCGAATGGGGAACTCGCTCTATCCATCCCCAGGCACTGGACAACACTCAGTCCTGGGCGCTCTAGTCCTTAAAAGGACTTTCCCTGGAACAGTGATTAGTGATTAGCCCTTTCCCCTCCCAGTAACCAGATGACACATAGCTCTGGGAGTACAAGCTCAAATACGTTTATTGGCAGCCACAACTGGCCTTATATGCAGGTCCCCATGCAAGGGGCACCCCCCCTGGACTTGAGAGTAAAGACTACAGTAGACTACAGTAAAAACATACACATGATTACATTTGCTTTCAGTTCCAGGACACTCCCATACAAAACAAGATAATCCCTCCCCTGTGCCTGGGAGATAATTTAGTCAAGCACTGGATTAAACCCAATTATCTCCAGGCACAAAAAACACACATTTCCCAAACACCCCAAAAGTACCTTAAAAATACATAAAAAGTGCCGCTGGGGACCGACCAGGAACTGTAAAGTCTTCACGCCAAAAATAGTTCCAGGGCATTCGTGGCTAAGTCCCCCTGAAGTCTATTCGCGGTTTTGGTCCATGCGAACGGCTGCCAGGTAGCTAGCGGTCGGTTCTATGCGCACAAAGGGAAAGTGTCGAACCAGGGGGGAATAAAAGATGGGTATTTACAGTCACTGACCAGGCCCATAGTCGGTGGGCAGAAGGCCAGTTTCCACACTCCTCCAGGAGTCTGTGGCTAAGTGCTGCTGGGGACTGACCGAGAACCGCAAAGTCTTCATGCCAAAAATAGTTCTAGGACATTTGCGGCTAAGTCCCCCTGAAGTCTATTCGCGGTTTTGGTCCATGCGAACGGTTGTCAAGGAGCTAGCGTTCGGTTCTATGTGCACAAATGGAAAGTGGCAAACCAAGGGAACCAGGGGGACTTAAAGATGGGTCTTTACAGTCACTAACTTGGCCCATAGTCCATGGGCAGGAGGCCATCTTCCACACGCCTCCAGGAGTCCGTGGCAAACGTCTGTGGAAAGCGGCGTTTGTTACAATGTGTAAACATTAAATGACTCTTTACAGGAAGTGTTTTGGAAGGCTGTGTGAGTCATGCATTATGGTGTAACTAGGGCTGCATAAAAAAGTGATTTAACTCATAAATACTAGAGAATTTAGCAGTGAAACAGTAGGGACAAGATCTCTACACTAAAACTACATTATTAAGTTAACGTTTTTTTACTGCCTATATTGTTTCTTTAAATACATTATATTATCTGTAACTTTAGTTATCCAAAAATTGCAGAGCAAGATTTGCGTCTTACATTTTTATACAGTGACAAAAAATATCATATGAGATCAATATATTGAATTATAAGAGGCGCATATATTATTGAATACTGTAGGTATTCGTAGTCCTACAATTATTCTTAAGGTAGGTAGTCTATGAAGAATGACATATAGTCCATTTAAAACACAACAAACATATGAAAGAGTGTATTATTAAAACATGCTCTACTAATATTCTTTTCGTTTTGAAATCATAGAAAAATCTGTTTAAAGTTTATTTAAGTTCAGTCTGCTACTGTCAGACTATACACAGCAGGCATATTTTCAAAAAATGCATGTTCCCCCTATTGTTAGGCATAATTATATTCTCCCATTGCATTATTGAATCTCATAGTATTTTCCAATGCCCAATCTCCATCTTCCAAGTGATAAAAAAGACCTATACACATGTCCAGAAGATTCCATGGAGGAAATGATAATTAACAGCATAGAAGCATTAGAAAGAGAAATTTAATGGTTTTAATTTTTTCTAATGGTGAAAATTAAATCAAACCTGTGTATATTGTGTTGGTATGGACAAGATGTATTGTCTAACAGCTGATAAAGAAACATGACAATTTGGCATCAATATTTACAGAACTTCAATGGAACAGTAAGGTGATTTCAAGATGTCTCACCTTTTGATGAGCTAACATTAAAGCCTACAGTCAAAAGATAAAAGATCATACATACAGTTATGGAAAAAAAGACATTACATCATGTCATGATTTATTTAATAAAACTAGAGACAAAATGGAGAATCTCATCAGCTGAGCGATCTCTGTCAATGAGTGCGGTATAGCCCATGATTTAGCTCTATGTCATCTGGTGTCTTCTACAGAAGGAGACCATTTGCGACGTTAGTGGCGACGTTGGGTGGCAGCAACGACCATAGTACACATCAGCCCCAATACATACAGTAAAAACCAAAGAAAAAAAGTTACCTGCACTCTCTCCCAAATCCCTATGTATATTTAAACAAATGGAGGTTATTTAGTTACTCCAATGGCAGTCTGATTTTAGTCAACTAAAATGTTTGAGATTTAGTCGACTAAAACTTGGAAAAAACAAAAACAATTCAGATAACTAAAATACGACTAAAACTAAAATGGCTTTTTAGTCAAAATGCTATGACTAAAAACTAAATTGAAATTTGACGCCAAAATTAACACTGCACAGAGGGGCAGTGGAAGGGGCAAATAGAAAGAGCAGGGTTTGAGAGAGAGGCCCCTACAGAGGCTGGAAGGACACAAAGAGACACAGAGGGCTGGGGAAAGGAACAAAAGAGACAGATAGAGGCTTTAACCCCTTAAGGACAGAGCTTCAGAAGCTTGTCTTTCACTTAATGACAACGGCATTTTTTGCATTTTTTGCTGTTTGCGTTCAACTGCAATTTGCATTTTACTAATTTATTGCACCGACGCATATTATATACAGTTTTTTAAAGGACAGAAAGGGCTTTAATTTGATGTAACATATATATATATATACATAAATGCTTATTTATTATAAAAAAATACAGAAAAAATGCAAAAAAAAATGAAGAATTTAGATTTTTTTTACAGTTTTTGCAATAATAATGTGTGCACAATTAGTGCAGGTTAAGGAAAGTAATTAAAAATAAATTAATTTAGTTGTTCTTATTTACAGAATATAAAATATGTCTGGGATTTTAAGTTTTTTTGGTAGTTACAGGTCACAAAGCAGAAGGAGTAAAATAAATTTTTAATGTGGAGCGATTTTAGAATTTGGTATGTTTGTCTTGTAAGCTTAATAGCCATAAAAGAAAACAAAATTGCCACACAAAAGTATATATTTATATAAAGTAGACACCACAGGCTATTTACCTATGGTTGTTTTGACACTTTCTACGTAGCCATTTCACCGCCAACCTCTGCTAAATATTGGAGTAAAATTGTATTTTTGGGGGGTTTTGGCACACAAACTTATAACAAAGAACTTCTCATGTGTATTTTGTAAAGTTGGTGTGTGCTATTCCTGTACAAAGTTTTATTTTGTATTCAGTTACATCTGCTGAGTAAAATGACACCCCCATTGTATGTCTGATTTAATGAGCCTGATTTAATGAGCCTATGCTTTCATTTGGGGTATTATAGTAGTTTGACTGTTCAAAAAAAACCCACAAAGGCCTACCATTTGTAAAAGTAGACACTCCAGGGTATCTCATAAGGTGCATATTGTGCCTTAGCATGCCCCCATTTTTCCACCAATATATGCCAAAGTATGTGGTAAAAAATAATTTTGGGCATTTTTTTTACATACAGATTGCATTTTTGCTGGGCATTTTGGATATTTCATATGTGCCACTAAGGTCAAAACCCCCAAATTATGCTCAGTTAAGTCTTCTGAGTAAAAGGACACCCCCAATGAATGTCTTTGGCACTATTTCGTGAAGCTACAGTGCCATACAGGAGACCTGCCCTTTTCAGTATTCACAGAAGAGTTTTGAGAGACAGATTTAATGAGCCTATGCTTCCATTTGGGGTATTATAACAGTTTGACTGCTCATAAAAACCACACAAAGGCCTACCATTTGTAAAAGTAGACACTCCAGGGTATCTCATAAGGTGCATATTGTGCCTTAGCATGCCCCCATTTTTCCACCAATATATGCCAAAGTATGTGGTAAAAAATAATTTTGGGCATTTTTTTTACATACAGATTGCATTTTTGCTGGGCATTTTGGATATTTCATATGTGCCACTAAGGTCAAAACCCCCAAATTATGCTCAGTTAAGTCTTCTGAGTAAAAGGACACCCCCAATGAATGTCTTTGGCACTATTTCGTGAAGCTACAGTGCCATATAGGAGACCAAGCCATATCAGTTTTTACCGAACTTTGAATTTTGACGCTGGGCCTATGTGCAATTTCCAAGCATCTCCGCAGGTTTTAAATTCAAACTACCCCACAAAGGCCTACCATTTCTTAAAGTAGACACCCCAGGGTATTTCAAAAGGCATATTTTTAACCTTAGCGTGGGATAATGTTTCCGCTAGCGTGTACCAAGTGTAGTGGTAATAAGCGTTTTTTTCTGCCTTTTTGACACACAAAGTGAGTTTGCACAGTATACTTTTAAGACCTTATGTGTACTACCACTGTATAATACTTTATATGTTGCTCAGCTATGTCTGCTGAGTACAAAAATACCCCCGTATGTAGCTTTGCCAGGTATATGTGGACATCGGAGGGGCACATTTGGGACACAGCCATTCCATTTATTTTCAAACTTAACATTTTTACGCTGTGCCCATGTCGCATTTTAGAGTATTTTACCAGGCTATATAATCCAAATACCCCATAAAGCCATACCATTTCTTAAATACGACATCCCAGGATATTTCAAAAGGCATATTTTGAACCTTAGCGTGGGATCATTTTTCCGCTAGCTTGTACCAGGTGTAGTGGTAATAAGCGTTTTTTCTGCCTTTTTGACACACAAAGTGAGTTTGCACAGTATATTTTGCAAACCTTATGTGTACTATTTGGACTGGGTAAAGGGTTTATTTTGTATTTTTATTTTTTACTTAAACGTTATTAAAACTTTTTTTAACTTAATTTTTTAACTTTTTAAAGCTTATTTTAAAACTTTTTTTAACGTTAACCCCTAGTTAGCGTAACACTAAATCCCCCAATTCCCCACTAACTTCCACCCTCCCCAGCTAGCTAAATTTATAATTTTAAAATATTTAAATTAATTAATAAAATAAATTTAACCCCTTAGGGTTAAAAAAAATTAACCCTCAGGGGTTAAAAAAAAATCAGATCATAGTAAAATGTAATCCCTGCCAATTGATCACTGTAGTCAGTGATCAATTGGCAGGGAAGGGTTTAATGTTTTATTAAAATGGGTAAAGGGGGGTGGGATTTTAATTAAACTTTATTTTTTTTTTGACAGGGGGCAGGATCACTGATGATCCGTCTCCCTGCCCTTCACAGTGAACCCAGAAGTGCAGGGAGGCGGAGGGTAAGTATACACAGCACATGTGCCCGCTCTGACATGCTGTCAGAGCGGGCACATGTGCTGGGACAGCGCAAGTCGGTGCTCCCGGTCTGCCTCTAATACAGAGGCAGACCGGAGCACCATTAACCCCGTGATTGCCGCGATTGCGGCGATCTGGGGTTAATTTTAACGGGTGACGGACGAGGTCCGTCACTCGTCGTTAAGGCAATCCCCTGAGTGACGGACCTCATCCGTCACTCGTCTTTAAGGAGTTAACTAAACTCATTCGATTTTAGTTGTGTTGACTAAAATCTCCTTGAGATTTAGTCGACTAAAATCTACTGGAGATTTCATTGACTAAAACTAGACTGAAACTAAAACAATTGAGATGTCGAAAATATGACTAAAACTGAAATTACTTTTTAGTCAAAAGACTCTGACTAAAACGAAATTGAAATATTAACACTGGTTCTAATTCTGCCTGTATATTCTTGCCCTATACTTATCTAAATTATAAATCTTGTTAATTTTCAGGTGATGCTAAAAAGGTTATACATTGTAAAACAAATAAATGGGTAGCAATAGCTAAACCTAGAATTCTCATCAGTGTGTCTAACACATCTCATTCTCTTTGTCCATCAAAAAAGACTTTGCAATTATTTGAAAGAATAGCATTGCTGTGATCCGATCTTCAATGGTTGCTTGTTCTCTTTTGATTCAGCTTATGTCTTTGCACTCCAACCGAAAAATACGAAATTGAAGTGCATGCAAGTTTTAACTTTCAAGATTCTTCTGCTATGGACTGAAAGATTTAGAAATAAATAACTAATGTTTGAACTGTACTAAGTAAAAAAATAAAAATAACGTACAGAGCATATCAGAAGGGATCAAAAGGGAATCCACTTTTAATAAATAATTTGTGCATGCAGTTTTCATCCAAAGACTTCAAGCAGTTGTTTGCTTGGCACAGCAGTTATTCAAGGTGACCCTAAAATCTTGTGATTACTAATACCACACAAAATATTTACTTTTTCCTCTTCTGCTCTGACATGAATATCTGAAATAAATATTTACTTAGATTATTCACATTTTTCTGTGTTTGTTCTGTCAATGAATATGGATTTATGTTATTTTCAGAGATGATATCATACAGTAGAACTCATTATTATTATTTACAGCGAGGGCCACATGCAACCCTTAAGCAGTTCTGTGACTTTGAGTCCCATTATCAGAATATAGTGCTTCTAGTCCACTGAATGACTACCGGAGGTCAGTCGGCTGGCATTGCATTTACTATCTCCAACGCAATGCCAAGATCATTGAAAAAACATTATGAACAGTGGCACTGGAAAAAGTGCAAAGGCGAACTGAAAAACATATAAAAGGAATGGAACATTTTAGCTATAAAGAAAGGTTAACAAATTTAAACCTCTTTAGTTTAGAAAAACATCGCCTCAGAGGGGATATGATAACGTTTTTCAAATATATCTGGGGCCAATACAAATCATTGTGTGGAAATCTATTCACAAACAGGATTATATATAGGACACAAGGTCATGTGTTTCGACTGGAAGAAAGAAGATTTAGTATAAGGGAAAGGAAAGGGTTTTTTTTTTTTTTACCATAAGAACAATAAGGATGTGGAATTATCTGCCTGAAGAAGTGGTTTTATCAAACTCTGTACAAATGTCTGTACAAATGTTTAAACAGCAACCAGATGCATACTTGCAAAAACAAAATATTCAATTGTATAATTTTTCAATTGTATGGTGATAGATTCTTGATCCAAGGATACATCTGACTGGCATTCTGGGGTCAAGAAGGAATTTTGTTTCCTAGTTTGTTGCAAAATTGGAAGTGCTTCAAACTGTTTGGGTTTTTTTTTTTTGCCTTCATTTGGATCAACAGCAATAAACAGATGTAAGGAAGGCTGAACTTGATGGACACATAACTATGTAACTATGAATAGAACAGTTGTTTTGTGGCAATATAATGGACATGAATTATACATACATTCAACTGCAGATTTGGGTCATATGCAGTAGGCACCCACCTTGGCAAATCACTGAGCTACATACACTACAATAAACTAAAAAACAACAGTGTTTTAAAGTAACATATTGATTTTTGGTTGGAGTAACCCTTTGACTGAAGAAATAGCTAAGCTTTCACATTAGAGGACTTAGAAAATATTTAAAAATCATCTCTATTTTTGCCTACATTTTGCAATCCGATTTTATATTTACCACAATTTTATTAGTGAATAAACAGCACACACTTAGCAAGGCATTTAGAGCGAGAGCTATCGAACACGCAATTTGCTCACATTTTTACAAGAAAACCGTATATGTGAAATCTTATATTCATGATTGGTACACATTGAGAGTAACTTGATTTCTGACTATATATGATAATATTCTATCTATTCTTCTACTTTATTACAGTGAACTGGCCCCTCTGTCTTAGTTTCTTGTCTATATTTATGGCTAACATACATTTAAAATTGAAATAAGGAGAATTTCTATTCAGCCCATAATGCTGTAAGGCCTGACACAGCTCCCATTATTTAGTGCTGGCCAATTTATTCTTTTCTGAACTTCGGTGCACTCCACTGGACTTCCTGCAAATATAAAACGTATGACCTAACAAATCAACAAATGACAAAACCGTTGGTTGTTCTCACTAGGAAACTCCATAAAAGATTGTTCACTGTGCATTATAATCTTCCAGATCTGTAAATTATATTCTTGATTTACATGCAACGAATACAGCTGCACATTTCACAGATATCGGTTTAAATTCAGAACATGCGCTGCAGGGAATATATCTTTGCAGATGGTTTAAAGGAGAATTTAATACAATTAAATGTTCAGTCTTTACACGCCAATTAGTATTATTTAGATACAGGGTTTTAATTTATCTTCTATCCATACACACTCCTGAAAATAGAGATGATCAAATATTATGGGGACATAGGAGATTTGGATTTTTTTTAACATCTGCTTGATGGGGAAAATATGTGATCTCATTCATCATTGTTTACTATCAAGTAAGACACAAGGAAGTATACAAGCTGCTTTTTCACTGGTACCCCCTCTACACTTCTTACGCCTTAATGATCCTACCATTGACAAAAACTGCTGGTGTTGTATCAACGTTCTTGGCTAACTAATAAACATTTGGTGGGAATGTCCACTGATTAAAAAATACTGGAATGCCATATACATTTAGATGTTCTTTGAAAATTCATCACCCTTTCAACCTGCCCCAATACTGTCACATTAGACAAAGAATTCAAGCTCAACCTGTAAGAAATCACTCATGATTCATATTATGTATCCCACTGTTTGGTAAGCAACAAACAAGCCCTCCTTTTTCATTATGGCTTACTGGACGAGCCTTACTCTGTGAAAAAATTGGTGTTCGGTGCTACTGACAAAATGCAAACCTATATAGGGATGTGTCCTCATTGTATACTCGCAACTCCCACAGATCAGTTAAAATCTAATCTAAGGACCTACATATTCTTGGGCAAATTCACAAATGTTCTAGAACTGCATCTTCCATGAAGCCTTGCCACTACAAAAGCCTTGCAAAACATTATGGAAGTTGCAGTTCCATGAAATCTAAGGATCTACCTTTTGGCCAGGCCTGCCCTACACACTCTTTACTCTCTGTTCCCTACCCTGGACAATTTCTCCCCTAACCCATCTTTCTAAATGTTTGTCTTTTTTAACTCTCTCCCCTTTTTTATTTTCTGACTTCGTTTTTTCTTTATTATGTATCTTGAAACAATGTTACAGAAAAAAACTATGTAAGTCTCCATGGTGATAGGCAGATATATTATACCAAACACCTGCTAAGCCTACAACTATACAATTATTTTTACATTCAAAATTGTATTTTATAAGTATGCCTTTAGAAACTGTAACTGTATTTATGAATTGTATTCAGCTGTACGTACTAACTAAATTATGAATATCCCACCTAGCAAAAATACTAAAAACTGTTTCTAAAAAATAATTGAAACCAAAGGAATCCCTTCTCCATCAACACCTTTCAACCCTATCAAATCCATGAAACCATAAACCCCCCTTTAGCTACTGATGACCTAGATAAATGCAATAATATGGTACGCTATATACCTCTATGTCCACTGAAGACATAGAGTCCTAGATCAGTTTTATATATTGATATACTAGATGCACAATATACTGATAATCCTAGTTATCTGTTATATATTGGAACCACCTTAGATCGACCTTACCCTTTAGTAACTTTATTCCTTTGTATTATTAAAAACTCCAGAAGATCCCATTGTTTCTTGATATGTCTTGAATGCTTCATGTTCAGTTATAGTTCTTCTCTTAAAGGCTGTAGTAGTTATGGTATGCATTTAGCGTTTCTTTAAGTTTGTCAGTAGACGTTATTTTGCCCTTAATTATTCATTTACAATTGATACTTTCTAAAGCTTCCTTTTCCACTGATAGCCCTTCCTTTTCCACTGATATCGTATTTATTGATATCTTATAAATTACCTCTCGTTCGTTAATATCCCTTGGACAAATCTCTGTTATTAAGAACCCTAAATCCCTTTTGCTAGTTGATGTCTCACGAAGCCCTGTTATACAGTGACAACTTCTGGATATGAATGAATACCATTTAGGTCTCTGTGATCAGATTATATCCATAAACTCTTCAAATCCATTAATGCAATGTAGATCAATTTAATAGAAAATATGTTAATAGAAATATTACTCTTTACAAACCTGTATGAGTGAATCATTATGTGACTTCTTTATGAAGGATCCAAACATAATCCATTCTAGATTTTTTGAATAAACTTTTCAAGTGATTTTTTTTAATTTTTGAAAAAACTTTTAAAAGATTTAATATTTTGAAAAACATTTTAATATGTTTGCTATATTGCTATATTATAGATATCAACATAATATTATATATATATATATATATATATATATATATATATGCGAAGCAAAAACCAAGAAAGTTATTGAGGGAAAAAAAATTTGATTGAAAACCCCTTCCACCTGAGGTCAGTGGATAGTAAATACAATGTCAAACAAAGATCTGCACACCAGTCAAGCCAGAAGACTTGCTTTTCCCACAGAATTCACACATTTGCAGTGATGTTACTACTGCAAAGCATTCTGGGTGGGCATATGCAAATTAGTTCAACAAAGAATCAAATGTTTGCTTCATTCCATGATAAAAATGGATTCCGTGGAGTTTGTGTTTGTTGACTACAACAACTTTGAAACACAACTCAGGAAGATATGCAAAGATAGTGAACCCCTCATTTACAGCTTTGCACCTCCCTAAGGTGTGTTTCAAAGCTATGTATACAGCAAACGCAAACTCCAAGGAATACATGTTTAAAATGGAATGAGGCAAAAATGTGATTCTTTGTTGAACTAATTTTATTATATTTTTGATATTTTAATGTTAGAGAGGATACGCTTGCATGGAAAGTTCTTAAAGCAGTCTGGAATTGGATAAGACATATCTTTTTTTTCCCACAGAATTCACACTATCATATACAAATCTGTATCTTTGCTAGCTCTTCACTTATCACAATGTAAAGATTAAATTATTTGCAGATTAAAACACGTCTCTATCATGCTATACGTGACATGTCCCATTAATGTGAAATCCAAATACGTTATTAAATGTAAAAAAAAATAATAATATATATATATATACATATATCTATATATAAATATTGAAAGGCTTGTACTCACAGTCTTGGTTTTCTTTAAAAGATTCCTTAATTTCATCTCTTTAAAATCCGATCAACGTTTCAGCCAACGTCCGTGGCTTTCATCAGGATCAATTCGGCACAAATACATTTCATAACTAACACGCTTATATAGCTAAACAAATCAATCAATAAATCACTCACCACCTGTATTGCTATCACTCATCCTCGGCGTCCCTCAAGCCCATCTTTGTGTGTATGCAATTAGATCGGTGCACAGAGGGAACTGGTTTACCCGGTTGACGGGGAGCCTGTAGATGCATTGGGTAAGCCTGGCAACGAATGGTGACGCCATTATGCTACATTACCCTACTTCCGGTTAGCGGCATGCTTGCGCATGTGCAGATGGGCTTGATTTATTGATTTGTTTAGCTATATAAGCGTGTTAGTTATGAAATGTATTTGTGCTGAATTGATCCTGATGAAAGCCACGGACATTGGCTAAAACGTTGATCGGATTTTAAAGAGATTAAATAAAGGAATCTTTTAAAGAAAACCAAGACCGTGAGTGCAAGCCTTTCAATATTTATATGATAATTTATGGCATTGGCTAAAGTGCACCCGGCATTTTGAAAATTAAAAGTGTGTGTGCAAGGACAAAGAGAGACATTATATGTATATATATATATCCTTAGATATATTATCTTGTTATTTAATTTGTTCATTTTCATTAAAGTTAAGTTTTTAACTTTTTTTCCTACAGCGGTGAAGTCACTGCACACATTGAATGACCAGATTTCACATTTTATTGTGCCAACACCATCACCACTGGAAGACGATGGAGATGGCTTTCATCCAGCTGAAAAGGACTCGCTGAAGAAATCTATGACTATGATGAGACAGCTTTTAGTTGAAGCACAGGTAAGAGAAAAAAAAAATTTATTGCGACTTTATGTAACTAGCGGGTTATTTTCGGAAGTCAAAAAAGGTTTTATTGAAAGATAATAATTAATGCAGAAAATACAGGAATAGTCACTGTAATACAGATTATAATGAGAAAGGATAAACATCACAAGTTGAAACAGTGAAGAGAGCTTTCCATGATAACATTAGAGTAATTAACGAGCTAACATAATGTAGTCCAAGAACTATTATGCCTTTCAAGTATCTCATAAGTTTGAAATTAACATGTTATTTTTATAACAAGACTTTGGGGGTGAAATATGATTATAAGAAAAACCAAATTAAACAAACAAATAAATTTTTAAGGAAACATTTGAAAGAAAAAAAAAAGGATAAATGTGTCTGATTTTGCATAATCTGGTCCTTTCTTTTCCAACAATGCCTATTCCACTGCCATGTTCCTTGGCCAAGCAGAAACATGAATATTTTATTTTTCAAATCAACAGGATGCAAGAGAATGCAGGTTCCCCACTCAGATCTCAAGATGGTTTTAGATCAGAACCTACTTCATTTCCGTGTAAGACTGATTCCACCCAAAAGAATGTTCCAAAGCCAAAATCTGCACAGTCTATCTCTGCATAAGAGATACAGCAAACCTAGATGATCATTTTTGCCCTGTTAGGCCTCGTCGGTAAGGTGTAGTCAATATCCCTCTAGGCGCTGTGAGTAAGGGATCCACATCAAGTTTAAAGAGTAATCCAGACTAGGTTCTATTTGTAATGACACAAGATGAGCTAAAACTAGCTGAAGATCTGAGCAGAGACCCAACAAAGCTACTTGAGCTGATGTCCGTTGTCAGTATTCTCCTGCACTTTTTTTTTTGCTCTTTTTTTTTTTTCAAATCGGCTCAAGTTGGTAAACTTTTATATAATAATCAATTGTTATTGAATAGTGCATGTATAAGCTGTTATCTGACTTAAAATGAAATCATAAAAGGACTTTTTTCACAGATGTCCCTTCAATAGTTGGACTTTGTAGGATACATCCTTTTTTCCTGTCAGTTCATAGCTAGTAAAAATAAGTTGAAAGTAAGCTTTTCTGATTTCAATGCAGTGTAATGGTCTGTTCTATTTCAAGAGCTATAACCTGGTTCAAAATAAAAATTCATTGAGAAGACAAGAGGAGATAAGAATTTCATACTCAGCCACATATAATTTTATGCAAATTGGCACCTCTGTGAAACAGAATGTTTTACTGCACTACATTAGGCTGTGTTTAAACATAAATATTTTAAACATAAAGTGTGGGTAATATATTATCAATGATTTACTGCTGAGTGATTTGGTTCCTTTAACATACTGAATGTAACTGGAGATGTAGCAATATGTTACAGTATAGTTCATTTTTGTGTATTGATATAAAACCATCACTTCCAACAGCATGGAAAGTGATTCACTAAGTGGAATTGTAGTATTTAATAACAGACACACCAATTTATCTTTCAGTAAGTCTGAAAGGGTTTTTTTTTTTTTTTTAAATCTGTTTAAAGGGGAACTAACACCTCTGAGATTAGGACACAGACAGGGAAGATACTTGTTTTAAAGCAGATACACGTGTTAATGAAAAATATATATTATTTTAGGATTTTATTTAGCATCAGGTTAAATCTACAAAAGTTTAGAATGGCATTTAATACAAACGATTTCCAACTGAAATGACAATTTATGCAGGAAATTGAATGTAACAATAAGTTCATAAGAGCAAAGAATCGTGGGGATATTCAAAATAGGAGGGCCTACATCCTTGCCTGTGTATCATTCATAAATATTTTTATTTTATTTTACCATTGTAAACAGTGCAATAGTGGATACTGGAGTGTTAATACAAATCAGAGTTTGTTTCCTGCTCAATTTAGGTGGAGGATTTGAATTTCTGTATTGGGGGCTCAATTATTTGAGTGATACTGGTTCATATAAGATATGTTTTTCAGGAGCCTGGCTGCCTTCATGTTAGTTAAATGCCCCTTATGTTGTTTTTCTGCCTCATCAGCAGAATGTAATATCAGGTTTTAACACCGCGTCATCACAATAATCTGCACACTTTATTCTTTCTATTCTGATTAAAGGTAAACTATAGTGTCAGGAAAACAAAATATAGAGCCCCCTTCCACTCCCCCCCTGCCCCCTCCCCGCCTTCTGTCACTTACCTGAGTGAAGTGCCGCTGTCCCTCGTTGTTGGTTCAGGCTCCTCCTCCCCTCCTCTCCCGCTGACGTCACCCAGCTTGCATTAGTATTTCCCCCATAGGTGATGCTCGATGCCCTCATGCGTATGTCCTCATGGCGTGAGGATGTCCAGCATCAATTGGGTGACCAAAAGAGTTAACCCTCAAAGGTAATTATTGCAGTTTATTAAAAGTACAATAATTAGGTTAAGGGACCTGGGACTATGCACCCAGACCACTTCTATGAGCTGAAGTGGTCTGCATGCCTATATTGCCCATGTAACAACTAATAAGGAAATACAATGGCTATCCATATTTACACTGAGAGCCATGTTTACAGGCTCTTTAAAAGGTGAGCAAGGATTTGGAACACTGAGAGCCAGGTTTACAGGCTCTTTAAAAGGTGAGCAAGGACTTGGACAAGTCTATATGTGCTATAAGTACTAACACTGACATACTGTCCTGAGATTTTGTCGAATTTCTTATTTCCTTGACTCCATATACCACCATTTGAGTACCACTGTGAAGTTGGAGAATAAGGTCTGGTTTCCACCTGAAAGGTGCACAAACACGTTTGTTTAGAGCCTATATCTTAACCCCTTAAGGACCAAACTTTTGGAATAAAAGGGAATCATGACATGTCACACATGTCATGTGTCCTTAAGGGGTTAATAAAAGGCTCTAATAAATGTGGTTTGGAATTTCACCAGATTAACTTAAACATAAGGCTTAACAATATTACTCTAAATATGTCTTTTTGTTTTTTACTTTTATGTTAATGTTGCCCCTTCATATTACACTGAAGGGTAAGTGCTTATTTACTCTATAGTGCTGCACTCTTGCTTGGAAGTTTAGGTGGAGGGTTCTATCAACTAAACACTGAGTTCTGTTTGATTGATCCATATTTACTGCCTGTCAAAAATTGCTTGAAGTTTACAGTCAATGTAAAATAAAATTTATATTAAAGGGACACTCTCAGTACCATAACCACTACAGCACCGGTAGTAGTTACAGTGCCTGTCGTCACCTGGAGTGGCACAATGGTAAGTTGTCAAACCAATTAAGTAAATATTGGGTGCATTCATCTTAGCTGTTATGTTGGTGCATTCATCTTAGGTGCTATGATAAAGCATAAGTTCATACTACAATATCTTACCCTGCTGGAACATCAGCTCATGGTTTTCAACATTAATGTAGCTTTGTGTGATGCCTTGGTATGATAATTCAAAAGTATGGAGTTCCATAATATCATAAAATCTCACACTGAAAGCAACAGTGGGAACCCCACAGGGACAAGTAAGACTCAAACCATTCTTAAACAATTTGACAGCATAAAGTCAGACTGTAGACTTCTGGCACTATGACTACCACAGTGTGTTATAGTGTATACAGCGCTTAGTGCATCCCTTTAGTACAAAATATAATCTGTCTATAACTTGAGTTTCCATTTTTGATGTGTCCTAAAATCACTTTGATTTTCAAACCCTGTCCCAACATCATATATGAGTTATTTGTCCAATTCATGACATCCAAAACAGACCCCAAGTGCTGAACGGGTACTTGGAATAGTTATCACCATCTCACCACCATGGCCCCAAATTCTACACGTGTAGGTAAATGTCTACAACTGTAAGACTTGCACTTTGACTACCAGTTCCTGTCAGATTTGAGTATTACCGTGTCACATATTCATCCGCTTATAGAAATGTGGTTAATGACATTTACTGTCCACACAGGAAAAGTTGTGCTGAGCAGCAACCTAATCCACAGAAGGGTTAATGCTGAGCAGCAATTATGCAAATGAAACCTGGTGTCACGTATTCATCCTCTTATTGAAATGTGGTTAATGACATTCACTGTCCACACAGGAAAAGTTGTGCCGAGCAGCAACCTAATCCACAGAAGGGTTAATGCTGAGCAGCAATTATGCAAATGAAACCTGGTAACTGACTTTGGGGTTAAAGGCCGGTTACAGCCTATCAGAACTAAAGGAGGGGTATTTAGGCCCAGTCCTGCTCAGTGCCCTGTCGTGGTTTCCCTTGTGGTTGTCCGAGAGAGAATGCAGAGTGTGCGCGCAAACTGGGTGGGGGAGGGCATTTTTATCTTATTATTTATATTTATGTTATTAAATTTATATTTATTTATATTATTTATAATATTATTTTAATATTTTTATTTATTGAATATTTAATAGTTTCACTTTTTTTTGTCCCCCATCCCTGCTTGTTACCTGGCCAGGAAGGGGGGCTATGGCATTCCCTGGTGGTCCAGTGGTATGGGCTGAGCAGTGGGGGGGCTAGCAGCAAGCTGTTACTTACCTTTCCTGCAGCTCCCTTCAGCTCTCCAGTGTAAATCTCGCAGTCTGCGTGCCGCACGGAACGTTTCCACGGTAACCTGTGGCAATGCTCTGATGGCCGCGGGACTCACGAGATTTACACTGGGGAGCTGAAGGGAGCTGCTGGAAAGGTAAGTAATAGCATGCAGCAGCCCCCCAGCCCCCCAGGACCTTGGGTTTGTCATGAGCCAGGCGGTCCTGGTCTGTATTATGGCAATGCCATAATACAGACCCTGACTCGAGCATAAGCCGAGGGGGGCTTTTTCAGCACAAAAAATACTAGAGTATATACGGTAAGTGGAAATGAATGAACTTCACCACAACACAGTATTGATCTATTAATATTGTTTATTAAACATACTGTTTTAAGTTTATTAAACTAAAATGTATACCATGAAAGAGGGCCACTTTCCCCTACAATGCATCATGCACCTTTGGACCTTACCTGACTCCATCTCATCTCTCTCTCTCATTTAAACCCTTTACAACGTACAACTCTATAACTTCCTTCGCAATTTGGCTGGGCTGTTGCTTCCATCCAACATGGGTATTAAGATGGTCAGAGTTTCAGTGGGAAAATTCTCCAATTCATCTGCAGTGCAGCAAAAATAAATGCATTATATTCTACAAGTGCCCCATCTAGGTTATGTAAAATAGAAAGTCTAAATTGTAATAGAAATGGACTAATATTTTTCCAGAGCTCATCAAAAACTAGAATGAATGTAAAAAATTAATTAGATTTTTAAGATATTTACACGGCCAGTTTGACATGTCACAAATCTAAAGACACAAGGAACAATATCAGTACAAAGTTCTGTAAATGTAATATTAGTTGGAAGACCTTTGGTTTCCATTGTCTCCAATTTTACCACTTTGTCCCCAAAAGAGCTCTTAATACAAACTTCCTATTTTGACACCCCAGCTAATAAACCATTTATAGGTAAGATATTAGCAACAAAAAGCAAATGCATGATGTCACATCAGGGGCCCTGGATTCCCCACTTTGTCTGATAGTCACTAGCTAGACAAATAACTGATCCGTTTGCTTTATTCTGACACAGCCAGGAGGTCATAATAACAAGAAATAAAAACATATAACAAAAAAAACAAGAAAAAAAACTAAACAAAGTGCATGTGCAATAAAGAATGTCAATAAAGTTAAACATTCTTGGGTTTGCACAGCAAGGTCTTGGTTCTGTGTCTACTCTATCCGATCTGTATATAATCTTTAAAATCGGATCCCCTGATTGTGAATCTCTCTTGTTTTTCCTGGTGTAGCATCATAAGTTAGGGACATCAAACTAACTGGTATACCATGAAAGAGTACCACTTTCTCCCACAATGCATCATGCATTTGCCACCTTTGGACCCTACCTGGCTCCATCTCAGTTATTTCTCACTTAAACTCTTTACAACTTCTCTATAACTTCCTGAGCAATCCAACGTAGCAGTTCCTCCCATCAAACATGGGTATTAAGATGGTAAAGTGGAAACATTCTCCAGTACAGCTTCAATGCAGCAAAAATAAATGCATTATGTTCTGCGAGTGCCCTATTGTATCATATGGAAAGTCTTGAAATGACTCTCTTTATTTTTCTCTAACTTGCATATTAAACAAAAAATCATCATCCTGTTGTTTCAGTGGCAAGTTTGATGATATCTTCATCATTTCAGATTGAATACTCACATAAAATAAAATAATACTGTTTAGCAACATTCACAGCTCTCAAAACAGCAAAAACATCTAAAACAAAATAGGTTAAATTAAAAGGAATAAATTAATACATTAAAATAAAGGTTTATAGACTAAATATTTTGTACCTCTTCTTTATATTCCTATAAACGTTTGTTGCTGTTTTTTTTTTTGTTTCTTTGTTTTTATTAAGAAATAAAGAAAGACTTACATTTATTCTATACACCTACACAATTAAGCGTCTTTGTAATTTTGTGTGCGTTAGACATGCTCAATAATACTCAATGATAGACAGAAGGCAGACACGGCTACTTCAGCAGCAATCAGGTGTTTAAGTCACACAGTATCAAATTAAATTCCCCTAATTAATAGACTTTAATTAACTTATCGGTAGAATAATATTAGAATATCTAATTGATCGCACCAGTCAGCATTAGTGCAGTTATTAGAATAAAGGCTTAAGTGAAGCGACAAGGGATGATCTTGGCAACATAATACACCAACACACCACTGAATAAGCATGTTATAAAGTTACAGTTTACAAACACAAACTCAATTATTTTCCTACCGTTCTCTCATTCCCAAAATCAATAAAACGTGACTCTGCTGTTATTTTGCACAAACTTAGTTCTCAGATAAAAAAAAAAAACAATCAGATAGGTACTTTGCCTACAATGAAAAATACACAGAGTGTTATTATGGCTTACTTGTATTTGTTTAATAAACATTTTATTACAAAAGCAATGGTCCAGAAATTGAGCATACATGGTGACAGTAGGGGAACTAATGTAGAGAGTGCCATGGTGCCAGAAAAAATATATATATTCCATCTGTTGTCCCATGATGCAATGCCAGCTGGGGATCTAACATTTTCCCAATCCTTGCATGGTTTTATTTGTGAGCAGTTTTTGTGTGTTTGAATGCAAGGATGTTTATGTATGGAGTAAGTGTGTGTTCATGTAGTACATTGGAGTCTATTTGTGTGTAGTGTTGGCATTGAATGCAGTTATGTGTTTGTATGTACTGTTGCCTCTTGAAGGCATTGGTACTCTTGTGTGTGATGCATTTAAATGCAGGGGTGTGTTTATATGTAGTTTTGGTGTTTGAATGCATGGAGCTGTTTGTATATAATGTTGGCGTTTAATACAGGGGTGTGTTTGCATGTATCATTGGCATTTGAATGCAGGAGTGTGTTTGCCTATTGCAGGGGTAGGCAACCTTTTAGTAGTGCTATGCCAAATGGAGATTTTGAAGTCCCTTTTGCCGTTGGTTGCTGACCCTTGACCTATAGTATAGGCACTTGCATGTAGTGTTGGCACTTGATTGTAGGTGTGTGTTTGTATGTAGTGTTGATGTTTGAATGCAGGGATGTATATACCTATACACATATGCGGGCCAGACACAAGGACATAGATACACACATTAACCCACACAGATACAAACATATGACTACACATACACACACACAGATACACTCACATAGCTACATGTAGATACAATCATATACCTGCACAGAAACATACCCACAGTGACACGGACATGTCTACATACACACACAGCTACACACTGTCAAACACAGATACACACACACAGATACTTACCCATACCTACACATGCACACACATACACACACTCACAGATACACATTGACATACAGAAACCTACACATAAATACACACGTCACAATTTACATATTGCTTACAATCCCCCAAACCACCCCCTGCTTTCATACCTTTTTGATGCAGTGGAGTGGCTTCCCTGGGCTGGCTGATGCTGATGGGAAAAATATAAAGGAAATCACCCAGTATATAAGAGTTAAAGCTGCACTGTCATGGCCGCATCTTTTTTTTTAACCTCCCTCCCGACATCTAATAGTTCCCCTGGTCTCCCCCAAATGCCCCTAAGCCCCCCATATTACCTATATTTGTTTATTTTTTTTGTTATGTTTATTTTCTGGAATATGCAATCAACTACAAACTCAGAGATTAACTTTCCCAATGAAGTTTAATTCAGCGAGTACTAAATTGTCGAGAGTAGTAAAGGGAAATTGGAACATCTAAACTGGAGATCCAACTGTACCTACAATCTTCCTTCAGAAACCAATGATGTGCTATAAGAGGGAAAGAAATTTGCAAGTCCTATTGGTCTGCACTGATCCAGAACAAAACTATTTGCAAGATCAAAAATATTTCTCAACCCTGGTTGTGTTAGATGTCTTGGGTGTGTCACATGCAGACATCTGATTCCAATTAAATCATTTGATCATCCCCATAAACGAAATAAATATTCCATCAAACATAGGATCACCTATAAAACAGATCATGTGATCTACAAGTTATCATGTCCATGTGGATTCAATTATATTGGGAAGACCCGTTATGCGAAAGAATTAGAGGACACAGATCAAGCATTAGAACAGCGATCCGAGACGGCAACACGGATAAACCAGTGACACAACATTTCTTGGAGCATAAACATCCACTAACAACCCTCAAGTGCATTGCAATAGATCATATTCCATTATCCAGAAGGGGTGGCAATCGAGCATCCTTACTATTGCAAAGAGAGACTTTCTGGATACGAGAACTGAACATCATTGCACCACTGAGACTTAATGAAAAATTTACATTTATGCCATTTATTTAATTTAAAGTTGAGAATCTATATTTTTTATTATTTTACTTGATTTTAATTCTGAGTACAAATTGCACTTCCAATAACCTTCTAGCAGATTGATACAACAGTCAGCATAATGGTGATAGTAAGTTTGAGGATATAAATTGACAAATCAGCCCTATAACTTTAAATTTATGATAATGTCTGAACTAATACAAAATTATTTTTCTATTTAATATGGATAGAGGTTAAATTGAAAAAAATATTCTCTCTTGATAGTGACCTTAAGTAACTAACTTATTTAGTTATTTTTAATCATTTATTTTATACACTGTACTCAGTTACAATTTGAATACATAGTATATTGATATATTGCATTCCCATGATGCAATAGGCTAGCTCCTTGTCCCACTAGATCTAGATAATTTAGACATGGCATTCATTTATAAGAGATTATACATTGCACTTTTGACATTACGCACTCAGCACTTTTAGAATTGTTTCTAAACGTTTATTCAATTTATCTTGACACTGTCACTTTAATATTTGTCACCAATATCGTAATAAGGTTTTTATCCTTATACATATGTATGCACTGGTACTTTATCTAGACCAGAGGTAGGCAACCTACGGCACTAGTGCCATGCACGGCACTCGAGGTGTCTTTGCACGGCACTCAAGGCTGCTAGAGACAAATAGGCTCTGGCCTATTAGGAGTCCCAGTAAAACTTCAGATATCTGCTAATCCGAAAAGGTGGTGAAGGACAATCCTCAATTTATGCATTGCAGCACGTAGGAGGTAGTGATCTCAGATCACTTCCTCCCAGCACTTGTGAATAGGAATCCACACTGTAGTAGAGCAGCTCGCAGTTGCTGTTGCAGCTCCTGTCCTTGATATGTACCTGGCCGGTCTGGTCCCCACTGGAACCCAGGGAAGCCACCCAGACTGCTAGATATACACAGGAATGCAGAATCCTGCATTCCTGTGTAATCCCTCATACACATAGTACGGACAGCCCACACACAAACATACACATAATCTGCACAAACGCAACACCACTAACAATCCACATACATGCACACAACCCCACATGCAGTCTCTCACATGCAATACCTCAAACAGCCACCACACATACTACCAAACACACAATGTGACATATCCATCCACACAATTCCACAAGCGGCCCCCATACACAACTCACATTCATATGTATCATACACAATACCATAAACTACTCATGAACATATACAATATAATAGCTAATATACGCAGGGCCGTCTTTAACGTGGGGCAAACTGGGCAGCTGCATTGTGAGCCCCGCTGGCCTCAACTATTTCTAACCCCCGGCCGGTAATCCGCACACTAAGGAGGCCCACCGGGTGGCCCGTGCACAAAGGGCCACCCGGTGGGCTTCTGTCAGCAGGGTCCCGGTGGCGCACTGAGGCGCTTTAACAGTGCGAGCAGGCCCCTTGCTTTTTGGCAACAGGCTGGGAGGAAGTGACGGCCGTGCATCACTTCCTCCCACAAAGAGAGGAGCGCGCGGGAAAGAAGAGTAGGCAGAGTGGAGGGGGGCTGGCCGAGAGAGCCAGACCCCAACTCCCAACACCTTTAGCCACCAGCAGGAAAGGTAGGAAACTGGAGGGTGGGTTTAAAAGTGTAATTTTTGTGTGTGTCAGTATATCTGTGTGTGTGTGTATATGTCTGTGTCAGTATGTCTGTCAGTGTGTGTGTTAGTATGTCTGTGTGTGTCAGTATGTCAGTGTGTGTGTGTCAGCATGTCTGTGTCAGCATGTCTGTGTCAGTATGTCTGTCTGTGTGTGTGTCAGTATATCTGTGTGTCAGTATGTTTGTGTGTCAGTATGTTTGTGTGTCAGTATATCTGTGTGTGTGTGTCAGCATGTCTGTGTGTGTGTGTTAGTATGTCTGTGTGTGTGTGTCAGTAAATCTGTGTGTGTGTCAGTATGTCAGTATGTCTGTGTGTGTGTTTCAGTGTGTATATATCTCTGTGTGCGTGTATATGTGCATACATCTCAGCATTCACACACTAACACTACACACAAATACACCCCTACATTCAAATTTCAACCCTATGTACAAACACATGTCACAAAATGATATGTAAATACACCCCTGAATTCAAAAACCAACACTACACAAATACATGCTTGCAGTCACGCCAACACCACATACAAACATATTCCATACAAAAACCTGTTTACACTCGAACACACAAAAACCGCTTAGTGCTAAGACCTGGAAACATGGGTAAATGGTAGAACCCCAGCTGTCAATGCATTACTGGAGTTGCACGACAGATGGGGATCTACCTTTTAATCACTCGTGCAACAGGGAGGCCCAAAAAAATTCTTGCACCTCTCTACTTTAGGTCCGCCACTGCGTTGAGGTGGAGGACGTGATTGCACACCTGGGGAGGGGGGACAGGGTCCAGTCAATATTAAAGACGGCCCTGCATATACGCACAAATACAACAATACAAAGCAATTACAGTAAAATAACACAAGCAGGATACGGCAGCAGACACACCTCATTTAAAAAAAAAAATAGGACCGGCACGCTACGGGACATCACAATCCTATATCGGCACAGTGCTGCTAAAAGGTTGCCTACCCCTGATCTAGACACTGTTCCTGGTGTCCCATTAATTATGCACATACATATACTCAGTAAAGCCGTCACCACACAGATATTTTAGTAAACTAATACATTGATCGCTCATATAATACATTGGCGATATGTGATGATCATTATTGCACTTATATCTTTACTTGCACAATTTTGCAACAGCTATGCATGTATGAATGTCCACGTAGCACTGATCCGCCGGGCGCTTTGTTAAAATAAAGCCATGTTTACGGACTTAATGGTTCTGGATGGTATGACAACTTAGGGGGAGGAGTCTAACCTCACGCATGCGCACGGGGGATTGGTGAACGCTAGCACACAGGTGATCGGAGTTGGGTAAGTGAGTTTTCCTTATTTATAGTCAGTGTTTGGATGTATATGCTATTTATGTCCTGAGGAAAGTTCATAATCTTGAACTGAAACGTTGACTGATTTGGATTAAAAGCCACTATATTTTTGGCTACAAGTCCTTGAGTGCTGGCTCTTCTATTTGATCTTGTATTTTTGTTCAGCTGAACACCGGGCAAAAACAACGAGGAAAGCTGGAGTGCAAAACCTCTACAAATTGTGTATATATATATATATATATATATATATATATATATATATATATATATACACACTTTTTTTAATCTAAGGTTGTGTAGTGCTAATCCTCCTCCCCCCTGACCAACTCTTCCAGCCTCCAAGCCTGTGTGGTCTGTAAGCTGGGAGGGAGTGCCAGGTAGTCACTTTCTCCCAGCACTGTCTAGAGATATTGCCGCAACACCTGTCCAGGAACCTAATCAAACCTGCCTGCCTATCGGGTTTGCCCTAAATGTATGGACTACCCAATGGGTCCCTGAACCCGCTTTGGCACCGGAGGTGGTTCATGTGTGGTGAACCATGTATTTGATAGACCAACAACACATGTAGAGGTGCAGAACCTTCAAGCAAGTAGAATTTAGAGCACTAGAGTGTTCAGAATTTAGAATATTATTCTGAACACAGAATGAGAATCTTACAAAGAAAAATAGGTATGTCTTTAGAATTAGCTTGTATTCAATGCCATCCATTTTATCCTCAATCCTGGCTTATGGATCGATTAAATAGTACCCTGGGTGATTATCAAAATATCGGATATTTGTGCAATAACCCACTTCTGATTTTGACATTTATAGAATTTTATTATGGACTTATTTTAATAGCCCATTGTTCCTTGTGGTGTTTTTTTTTTTAGATCCAGTCTGTAAGAAACTCTGGGACTTTCTAGAAACTGGTGTACTTATTTGGAGAGCATGTGACACGTAAATTGAACACGGATGGACACCATTAACCTAATTAACTGACATTTTAGGGGTTTCTTAACAAACTAATCAATTCAATTTTCTTTATTTCATTACGTACACTAAAAAAGCACTTTGCATGTTCAGAGCGAAAGGTATGTACTGTAAACACAAACCATAAAGAAAATCACCAAATCAATGTAAATTCCAAGCTTAAAACACTGTCAACTAAACACCCTGTTTTAAAAGTCATGCAACATTGGAGAAAAGCTAAAATTGCTTTAATAAGACGGCAGTATTATAGTGTCACTACTCATAACGCAATTTTAAATGATGGCGCAAGGGTTTGGTGAAAAAGAAATCGGTGCATATTAGAGGGAACTGAGAGTTAGAATGTATCCAAAATGTATCCAAAAAGTCAGAAACATAGCTCCCATTATTCTCAGCCTTTTAGATTCACAAAAAACGAAAAATATTTAAAAAAAAAATACATTGTTTCCTGCTGTTTCTTTTTTATTGAATGCCATTATACGCAGATTAGGGAAACAGAGTAGAATATACCTAGACCTATAGAATACGCTCATAGGGGATTAACGTAAAAACACAGGTGCCCCTTATGTTTATGTCACACTCACAGAATTTATGTGGTTTTCAGGATAAGAATTAACATAGTATAGCACTACGTTACTTCTTATCTTTTACATGTCCAACCTACCATTCTAACTCTGAGGAATTTGGGAAAATTCATCAATTTGATGTGCCTGAAAACCACATAAATTCTGTGAGTGTGACATAAACATAAGGGGCACCTGTGTTTTTACGTTAATCCCCTATGAGCGTATTCTATAGGTCTAGGTATATTCTACTCTGTTTCTATAAATTGTGAGGATTAAGAGGAATCCTTTTGTTTTACCTGACCAAAAAGGAAGTAACTATCCTTTTTTTCCTTTTTTTCACTGCACCTGGGTGGTCTGAATTTGTCTTTGTGCATTATATGCAGATGCCTGTAAAAGCAGATGGTTTTTTTCTAAGAAATCAGCAAATCAAGTCTTAAAAACACTTTAGTCCAATCCGAAAGGGATAGGTAATTATGCCAAGTTCCTAAAATATCACTAATATCTATTAGAAGCTTGTGTAAACATTTGCAAAACTCTTCTGTTAGATATGTGCAAGTAAACTCTTGCTAAATATTTATATATTTTCAAGTGCCAGAAATTCCTTTCTATCTTACCTATCTTCTAGAAATTACATGGTATATGTGAAAAATGAAGAAAAACTAAGGTAACAAAAAAGAGAATATTCCTATACTAATACAAATAGAAGATATGGCTACACAAAGAATAAGGTGCCTCCTAGAATCTAGATTATAATTTATAATAGCTTTATACTAGAGGACACTGCTTAGATCAAAGGGTGGCTTTCGATGTTAAAGCACAGATTTTTGCATGTCATGCTGGAGATCAAAAATAACAGCGAACGGGTCACTACAGGAGACACGGCAGTCTCAAGAAAAGTCCATCAATTGATAACCTAAAAGCAGCAGGCTTAGCCCTTTGGATGTGTGAAAAATGAAAGGTGCCGTCCTGGATAAACATTTCAGCTCAGAAACATAAACCTACCTGAGCAAAATGTATTACACACAATATAAAATAATAACTTATATGAGCCTAGAAATATATAGTGTCAGTAATACTTCTATATGTATCTGTTGTGTATGGGATTTTGTACCTGTGTTCATCAGCCTCAAGCCGGCCCATGCACAGCAAAATAACAAAAGAACGTAATAGATAATATGACCAATGTGTCTTGTGGGTAATCCACTATTTTAAGGGGAACTGTCCCTTCCCAAGAGTTTACACTATTAACCCCTTAACCCCTTAAGGACCAAACTTCTGGAATAAAAGGGAATCATGACATGTCACACATGTCATGTGTCCTTAAGGGGTTAAATAAAACATAGAAAAATGCCTATTTCTTGTGTTAACCGTTTTTCAGTAAGATGCTCCATTTTTTTTCTAAATTTAAATGGAAGAGTTAGCAAAATGCATCAGGATCCTGTTCAGACAAGGCAAATCCAGGACAAACATTGCAAATAGAAACATTGTTTCATTTCTCCACTTCTCTCTCTCTATCCATTGCTTTCTCCTGCAGACTGCCAGGTGCAAAGAACATAGTTTGTAACAGTGATTGACAAGGAGCTAAGATGGAGGCACCCAGTTGCAGGGAAAAAAGGTGTGAATATCTACGTCTCATTTTATTTTTCACACTTAACGAATACTTATTTGTAAAATATAAGAATGGGTAAACATGATATTAAAAAATCCAGGGATGTGACAGCTCCCCTTTAATTAGGAGCCTCGTTAGCATAAATTGTATACAAAGTCAATTTATAGAGTAAAAGCACCGAAGAGAAGAAACTCATAATTATTGCAAATGAGTATAACAGAGATTATGTTAATGTGTGGTGTGTATGGATGGATTACTGAGCTCCACAGCAGTAAAACTCACAATGCATTACAGTGAGCTGGGTTTGAGTGGGTCACACAGCTCAATGAGTCCACAGTGCTAGAACATAGCCTTTATTGTAATTTGTGTATCATGTGTATATGTATATGTGTTCACAGAGCTCCACAGAAATAAAATACATATTGATATACAGTGGGTATAGGTGTATGATGGAGCTCCACAGTAATAAAGCTCACAGCAATGTACCATGTAAATGTACTGCATCGCTATACAGCAATAAAACTCAAAGTAATGATTATTTAAAACTCACCCATTTTCACAGTGTTAATCTTGTGAAATAGTACAATTGGTCATCAGCCCTGAATTCATTTAAAGCCAATAGCATTTAATACGTGTGTAAAATTCCCATGGTGGAAATGTGATTTAATAGTAAAAACTAATTATCAGACGTCTAATATGCAATGAGTTTGCAGAATGCCTGAGGTGGGAATGTGACATATATACGTAGCATGGTACTGCTGCACTACTATATAGCCAAGTAAATGAACTCCATTTAGACAAGTAAAATTTTAAAATGGAAGGACCAGCTCTATGATATGCATACCTCCAAACTATCAAACTGGTTGGTACAATATGCTAGTGGGACTTGGCATCGGGATTCTGGATGTGATCTCTATATTTCACATTTTTTTTCTGCCTGTACCTAAAGAAGGCTAATTAAGAGGCAGGCAAAATAAGCACATTGTCAGGGAGAATCAAATCAAGAAATTCAACAGTTATTAAACTGCAGCTCCCAGATATTAAGCAATCTAAAAGCACAAGCTGTGAATGTAAAAGATTTATGAGATTTTTAGGTTATTAATCGCTGTCCATATTTCACTAATCAAAAAATGTGCAAAATTATAATGCTTTAAGATAGTTTTATTAAGCCACATTGACTTCACACAGCATACTACTAAATAAACATATCGGTGGTTGTTTTTTGTTTTGTTTGTTTTTTGGCTCTGTTGTTTGCAGTTTTAAGTGGTGTATAGGTGCAAAGAGCTTGGGCAGAGCAGGGAAATGTTGATAAGTGATTTAAAACACAACTGCCATTTGTATTTTTACGACGTGTAACATCTGAATCGTTGGATCTTGTACCCCGCCTGGGAGTTATGTGCCAGGCAAGCTTGCACGCTGACTTCAGAAACAAAATATACATAATCGGAGCTCTGCAGAGCTTTGATAAACAAGAACTGGATGAACAGTACAAAATGAGCTTCACACGTAGCTGAACCATGGGATGATGATGTGGAAACCATGAGAAAGTAGGATGAGAGGAAATGTTGCAAGAGTAATAAATAGATTAAAATGCCCAGATAGTTTGTGACAGCTGTCAAACAACAAATAATTTATGCAGACTGTTCTGAAAATGTATTTTATAGATAAGAAAAACATTCTAACTATGACATTTCAGGTTGTAATACATTTAAAGTGCAGATTAAAGGGGCAATTTATGGGACAGGTTAAAGGGGCAATCTGAAGGACAGGTTAAAGGGGCAATCTAAGCGACAGGATAAAGGAGCAATCTGAAGGACAGGTTAAAGGGGCAATCGAATCAACGGGTTATTTAAAAGGGGCAATCTAAGCGACAGGTTAATGGATCTAAGCAGTTATACTACCAATAGACCTTCCTCCAGGATTTTTACCCCAAACTGTTTGGGAGAGATTTGGCAAATTGTGTGGATAATACAGACTTTGCATTTTACTATTGTCAATATAAACCTGTTCCAATCTGGATGACATTGATAGACTGAGAGCACTGACAAGGGCATTGAAATATATAATACAGAAGGGTAAATTCCATATTTTCAGTCCAGTTGAAGCAGTTTCCGAGAGCTTGAGGGAGCATCATTGTTTGTTCTCTGCCACTTTAAATATTACATTTTTTAATGAGGTGCAGAGTAATGGAAAGTGACCTTAAAAGTTGTTGGGTTAATTTATTTCAATTTGGCATGCTTTTAATATAGAAGTATTTTCAGGGTCTTGTCTTAACAGTAGTACTATGATTATCTATTAGTCTATTATTATCTATTTCAACATCCGCACGTTGCAAAAATTTAGGTGACATAGCCATAAAACAATGGGCCGTATAAAATGGGATGGAAAGGAGTCTTAGAGCAGTAGTTGTACTAAAAGGGACACTCCACTGCCCAAATAAAAAAATATATATATATCACTGTTAAGTAGATTTACGCACAATGAATACACACATTCATGTGCCTGCCTCTTAAGGTAAGCTTTACTGATCTAAAACAACCAGGAAGTAATAGAACGGGTTGTCTGATTGACAGTGGGAAGGGGGGGATGTAGCAAAGTTGATTTATGAAAGTGCCAATTTCTTTTTAAATTTTCACTTTTTGTAAAATTAAAAAAAAAACACACTATTCACACAAATAGCTTTTCAGCAAGCTAAAATGCTTTAGGGATCCAGAATGTCTTTTTAATGTATATAATTCACAAAGAGTTAAAAAAAAACAAAAAAAAAACCTAAGTTGCCTAAACAAGAACAAATAACAAAACCAGAATTGGGCTGATGTCTAGAAAACAAGAGGTCGGACAGTGGGCCAACGTTAATCCAGTTAGAGCAAATTATGAAATGGCACCAAACACAATGATTATGCACCAATCAAGGAACATAAATAGCTGTTGTGATTAGTGTATTCCTTTAAACTTTTATATTGTGAAAGAAACAAGTACATGCCACATAAGAAAACATGTGGTGATAGAATTTTGCCTGCGATCTTCAATTTTACGTATATACCTTATCTGATGGTATGGAATCCAGCCTCAAATCAAATGCATTCACGTTTCCTTTTTGTTTTCAAAAGCCTGCATTGACGTAGCATCTAACCATCTGCAGAGATCAGGCTTCTGAATATAACCACGGCTGGAGTTATAACACCGCGTCCCGTAGATACAGCGATAAATCTTTCATCCCTTAACCGAGGCTCAGAGTTATTGCTTGAATCTTTAGACAGTATCACTGAATGCAGTACGCTTACAGTATTAACAGAAATAAATGCTTTTAGTGCCCTTAGGACAGGATTTATGAGCAAGGTGTAATGTTTTGTATGTAAATAAGGAATGTTAAACGGTTAGTGAAGATACGAGAATGGCAGGGAATAGCCATCAAATAATTGCTTTATGCCACATATAGGCAGGAGGTAATAATCTTAATGTCCTCTCAGATTCTTGCTTACACAATGTATGTGTATGACCTATCAAATATGGTGTGACTATAGTAAAATTATCTCTCTATTCCTTTTTCAAGTACTAATAATCCCTTCCTGACCTTTTACTTAACAGTAATCCCACCTGACCTTTCATCATTCACCAGACGTTCCATTCGCTGATGATTCCCTGCCTTCAAGAAAGTCATTTTTGTTCTTCTACCTCAGCAGTTCAAATTCCAGGAAAACAATTCTAAAGTGAAGCTGGATTAAGATTTTTTAGTAGCGCTCTATGCATGGTACTAGTTTAGGGCTCCCAATAAACTAAATAAACCCTTTTTTTTTTTAAGTAAACTGTACCAGACTTGCTCCCAGCACACATAAAGAAGCTTCCTTTGCTCTGAATGAGCAGAAATAAATGCTAAACGTTACTTTATTACATAACAGTGACCGTGGTGTATTTCAGAGACATGTAAAATGTAAACAAAAATAATATTAATAATAATATGTTTTTCAAAAGTCTTCAATTTATCTATTTCTCCATTTTGATTTCTCATGCTCAAAACTTGCAGCATGGTTATCACGTCACAGCTTAGAGAATAAATTCCAAACCCTCTACAATGGCCTATGCTAACCGTAGGCAAACGTCGGCACTCCAGATGGTGTGGACTACATCTCCCATAATGCTTCTACAGCAATAATTCTCACAAAGCATTAGGGGAGATGTGGTCTACAACATCTGGAGAGCTAAAGGGTGCCTACCCCTGCGATATGCTGTGTTAAAAACAAATCGTATACACTGCTCTGTGCAATTTTACATGTAACTCTCCCTTGAACCTCTTCCCCATACTAATCAGAAACACTGATTACCAACAACTGTGTCAGAGCTATTTAACTTATCTCATCATATACCCTTGCATGGCTTCCACTTTCTGCTTTCGATGCCTGTTGTGACACAGCTTGCCTGACTACTCCTGTTTTCACATAGTTTAGATCTCGGTTTGTGTTATGGTTTTTACTGCATGCTGTCTGTACTGGCTTCTGACTATATTCTATGCCAGGGTAGGCAGCCTTCGACACTCCAGATTTTGTAGACTGTATCTCCCATAATGTTGGCAAAGCATCAAGGGAGGTGTAGTCCACAATATATAGACTGCCAAAAGTTGCCTAGCCCCGTTCTATGCCATCACCTGTTTCCATAACTATTTACTAGTTCTGCATTCTGAGTTCCCTGTGCCTCACATTACTGAGCCTCGCCTTGGCCATCCTCGGTGCCATCTGCCTTCTGTATAAGGCTGACCAATAAACAGGGTCAATTGAAGTCTTCTCAGTAAGCTTCAATGAGAAGAATGCACGTATATTTGGACATTGTATTAAAGCTGAAAAGTACTTAATGCAGTGTCCCCACTATTATGACACTTTCTTTGGTTTCCAAAATCTTCAATAATGTGTTCCTGAATATTCTAGTTATTTTGTGTTTTGACCTTGGCTTAGTTCCTCTTTATGCTGATTACCGGAATGCTTTACCACTCTAGTCCTACGATATTGCAATCTTCTAATGTAATGAATATTCCCTTATGCTAGACTGTTTGCAGCCATTCGGTCTTTTCACCTCTCTGCGGGTATATAACTTTGTCCAGCATTCTAATGACCAGTAAAACATGTTTCTGTCCCTGAATTCTTGTCTTTTCTATCCAGAAAAGATCATAAGTGATATTTACACTGTCTACCACAGTTATTAATATTAAATGATCTGCCATATTTAATTGAGATTTGATGAGTTATCAAGCTTCTATGATTCTATTAGATTATCTCCATTGATTTACTTTAAAAACGTTGGGAGACTTGGGTTAATGAGGCTTAGAGGTAAGAGGGACTGGCTGAGAATCATGGGAGTTATGGTTAACCCTAAGCCTCGGTAAAGGGACACTCTAGGTGCTATAACAATTTCATTTCATTGAATTAGTTATAGTGCCTGTAGTATTCTGGCTCTGTTCTTACAATCAGTGCTAAACCATTCCAAGCAGTTTGACACTAAATAAGGATGTTGAATGGAAGAATGGTGCAAGGGGACTCCAGACACTATAACCACTTCAAAAAATGAAGCGGTTACAGTTTCCACTTAACCCTAACCCTTAGTCTATTTTAAACCTAAACACCCCGAAGCCTAAGAGCCACAACTCTAGCCTTCGTCTCAGTTCTTCCATACAAACACCTAACCCTAGCCATTAGATGCATAATTTTTACATTGCACCTTCTATTGTTGCAGGTTACTATAACTTGGGTCATACAACTGCAGTGTTATTATTGAATTGACATGTTTCCTAGTGACATTTAAAGTGTTTATTATATTCAAAAAGTGACATTTCAATATTATATGTTTCTTATGTAGGTGGACGCATAAACTCATATAAACAAGTTATACATTATTACCAAGCCAACAAATCAACATTGGCTTGTCTACAGTATGTTTATATTTTATATATCCAGCTCCCACTCATTGCAACCTATTCTAAGATGCTGTCTCTAACAATTCCCGATATGGTGTAAATCTACCTGGATTTACACTGCAGTTGCTATAGTAACACTCTGACAATTTTCTCAAGTTTCATGTTATTAAAGTTAGCATGTTGTTTAAACTGTGAATTTATTCTGTAGGTTTGAAGAGTTTCCAGGATACGTACAGATGGAAGCCAAAAGAGTCAGTGTATGTGATAACACTCTTTTTAGTGTGACATTTATCAGCTTGACCTAAAATGCAAATAAAACACAGAAGAGCAAATCATTTGCATAAGTGATTAATTTTATCACCTCACATTTAAGTTAATGCTACTTTATAATTCCCCACATGTTTGAAAAGTTGTGTGAAACTTGTATAAAATCATTTTTAAATGCTAAACATATCCAAATCCTGTATTCCTGCTTCATTAGAACGGGACCCATGAGGTATCAAGTGCAGGAATGCATCTATCAACAAATTATTATATAAAGTATATTTTGGGGGTAGAAAGCGTTTTTGCATGAAAGAATATTTGATAAATAACATAAAATAAAAAGAGATGCCAACCAGCATCAAGTCCAGAAACCTCACTTGATGCGCTTCACCGTAGCCTTCTCAAGATATCTGACATCATATCCTTGGGCGGGGATTGTTCCATCCTGGCGTGCAATATTAGAGCTAATTGAAGCTCTGGAAAGTGTGAGTGTTCTATTGGCACTGTCTTTATATCTACTGCAATTCTTACAGTATTATACTATTGTACATTTCTTTGTTAAAGATACATCTCACAATTATCCTTCTCCGTTGATTGTATGTATAATCCTTTTTAATTACTAAGCGCGGCTCACCATTTGTTTGTATTTATCTGCTTGTTATTAACAAGGTGTGGGAACTTGTGGACTGCTGCTATTTGTGATAAGAGAACACTGTACACATATTTTATTTTTTTGTACATACTGGAATAAAGGTAAGATTTTACTATATTTAGGGGGCAAGACATGGCCAGAGGGCTAGATAGCTATTTTAACATGTATAACATGTATAACATGTTTGTGTTCCTGACCCTATAGTGTTACTTTAATGTGGTGTAAGGTAACAGTCACTCCTATTACTTTAAAGACACTCCACTACCCTCCCCTGAACTTCACCCAGACTTTCTGTGGCTTTCCAATCACAGACTACCCAATGTAGCTCAATGAGAAGGCTTTGCAAGGCTGGTGCTTTGGGCAATTGATGCCTCCTGAGTTTAGGTTTGCTGAGCTAACCAAACCAGGAAGTAAAACGGTGCAAACTCCCATCACCCTTAACCCTAGAGTGGTAATTATTGCAGTTTTTATAAACTGCAATATTATCCTGCTAGGGTTACCACTAGAGGGATATCCGGGCTTGGAGGTGACTTCTGGTCACCTAAATGATGCTGGACGTCCTCACGCTATGCATAAGGACTTCCAGCATCACCGGAATGCATGTGAGCATTGCCGTGGGCGGAGCTGAGCCAGGGCCGAGGGACATCGGCGCTGGAACCAGGTAAGTGACGGAAGGGGTTATTAACCCCTTCTTTACCACAGGGGGGTGGGAGGAGCCCTTAACAGCTATTGTGCCAGGAAAATGAGTTTGTTTTCCTGGCACAATAATTTCGCTTTAAAGGAACACTCCAAACACCATAAGCACTACAGCGTCCCACCATCTAAAATCACTTAGCACTTTGATTGCTTCACCAAAAAGGCACGATCCACAAGTGGAGTATACCAAATGTCAAGATGAGACTAAGGCAAGTCTGCAAATACCCTAAAGTCAACCTGGAATGAACTGTCGCTAACTAGCTAATCTTGCCCAGTTACGCCAACTGGATTACACTGTTATTCAAATATTTGTTACATGTTAACTGTATAAACCCTTATGGGAGGTTATTAGATAGATATTCTCTACAAATTGTTAAAAAAAATTTATTTATCTCTAGTTTGTTTGTTTTATCTTCTTCACTTGTCAGACTACTTTTTATTTTTTTCAATGCTAATATTCTCCACATAATATCTAATCTAGATTAAATGTTCCCCATCCCTTCTCCCCCTAACCAGGGTTTAAAGGCAAATGTATAATACTCCCTTGGAGTTTGAAAAGTTATTATTCACAGCTATTTTATCAGTTTAACCATATTGTGTCCAAGCCAATTTCTCCATGTTAAATGTTGCATTGAAAAAGGTAATACCTGTCATCATGTAGAAAATAAGACTGTAGGTGGGGCCTGCAAATATGCTTCAGTTACCTCATGAAAATGAAAACGTTTGTTTTAAAACTGAAGTCTGGTTACATTACTAATTACATTACTACTATTTTGTCATGCAAGATGAAAGCAGTTTAATATAAAAATAAATAAATAAATAAATTGGGCACAGTTTTCCTTTATATTGCAATCCCAGCTTGTAAAAAAAAAATGCCAAAGTAAAGAGAAAGCCAGTTCATGTGTTGGCAACACGGTTAACTGGATACTTCAAAGTTCCGTGTCTTTAAATACATGTTTTGAATAAAATAATAATAAATTGAAGATTTACCCATAATGTGCCACAATATGCATCATGTAAACACCGGCATGACATCACAGTGAGTGAGAGAGAGAGTGGGGTAAAGCTCAGTTCTCACACTGGGAATGTAGCCAGACTGGTTGTAAATGATGTACCAATTGCTATTTTAGGATTTCAATTTTCAGGAAACAATGTCAGCTACCGTGTGGCCTTTCCACTCTCAACATTTCTCTGCTTACTCTCTGATACAAGTGTTTTTCTTTTTTCCTTTCCTGTGTGTCTGGGTATTACTGACCTATGATTCTCGCTAGTGTAAAGGGTAGAGAACACTCACATAATGATATTTTACAGCCAGAATGTTATGAAAGGTTGGTATGTGACAACACTATATAACCGCTTTCACATCCTGGCTTTTTAAAGCTCACGTCAAGTTATATAAACTTACATGTCTAGCTTCTCTCCGATTATCAGCAGTGGATTTTCCTGGCCGACAGACACATCTAGGAATTATTAGCACCAGCAGAATTATCTAACATCCAGTTCGAAGAACACAGTCCTCAGTAAATATATTTAGGTCATGACCCTTATAAAATGTCATTTCATTTACTATAGTCTGGTGCATGTCTTATAACATCCCATAAGATGTAATTGTAAAATTACAAATCGAACGGTGCCTTTGGTGTTACTCAAATAGTTAAACATGCTTTAAAAAAGTAGACAGACATGCAAGATCATCTTTTTTTAAAGTGACCCTGTTTATAAAAGCAGATGTCTATTAGCAAAGTTAACTCCTTTAACGGCAAGTATTTTTTTTTATTTTTTGCTGTTTTGTAGCTATAGTGTAACATCTATTGAGCCTGGGAAAATAGCAAGCAAGTGAACTTGGAGCAAATTTGTTATAGTTTGTTGTTCAGGATTATCTAGAAATTTCAATAGTGTTAATTTATACAATTTTAACAATTCATGCATTCTTTCATCCTTTACAGATGAAAGTGATCAGTGTTTAGGTATGCACCGAAAATTACCCACAGCATTTTACTTCTATTTGTCACATGTACGTCCTCACCTTGTGGTGTCCGTGAGGATTACTACCTTCCTGGCATTGGTGGAGATGCTGGTCGGCGGTCCTGTGCTGGTATGTCTGGCTCCTGCAGCATGCTGAAAGACACCGTCCGCTGCGGATCCATACCAATTTGTAGCCCCAGGTCCGCCCACAGTATTGACGACGTTGACGTGCGTGTGACGTCACGCAAAGGACACGCACGCACGTTCTGGGGTCATAGGCCGGGTACGGCCAATCGGATTTAAAGGAGACATATTTAAACTCCTTTCTTGTCTTCTCTCATTGCCCTGTCGTGGTTTCCCTTAGTGGTTGTCCGAGAGTGTGTTCCTGAGCGTTTATTTCTGATTATTGACTTTGGCTTCATTTTGACTTCCCTGTATTCTGGTATCCTTGACTTTTGGCTTTCCCTCATCGTTGTGTCTCATTCTTTGTCTCCGACCTCGGCAAGTATTCTGACTTTTCTCTGGTACATTATTCCGGCCATTCTAAGGCCCGGTAAGACGTTACCTTTAGTCCTAGGTGTAATACAGTTCAGCGTACGATAGTAATAATCCTGACACTATTTTAGATGTGTTATATGTGCACAATATTTTGTACACAATACCATTCGTGAAGTTATGTATCCTCTCTACATACATAACCAAGAAGGGAACTAAAACTCAACAGTATTCTCCTGAGTTATACCTACCCACCTGCCAAAAAGACCAGCTATGCCAGAAAGGGGCATGAATGGCCTTTGTCAAGGCAATGTAGGCCTACGTAGACACTGAAGCCAAAGTCAGAGTTGGTCTATTTCAGGTTTCCAGAAATTCAGCTAATATTCTGCATTGACAGTAATTTGTTAGTAGACATTATAAAGGACACAAAGCCAATGTGAAGAATATCTCGGTCAAAGTTGTAGAAGAGGTTGAAGGCCTTGGTGTGTGATGCTCCAGGAATATATTAGGCATAGCATCAAAGACATGCTTTCTTTTTTTCATGTCGCATGCAAGCCTAACAAATTAATTCTAAATGCCATTACTTTCATGCTGATTGTACAAGCTTTATATTCAAACAGGAAAAGGCACAGAAATAAGATTGCCACATAAGACACTGTAAAGCTAATAATTTTACAATTGTAATAAATTAGGTCAAAACTACCCCAGAGTAAAAGTCAATGTGAAAAATAAAACACAAGACATAAAAACTAAAGAGAGAATACTGCAATGGGGGAGAAGAAGAGGAAACGGTAGATTTGGTCACCTTGGGTGCAGGAAGTCTACATTTACTTGACCTGCATGTGATGTCTCTTTACTCTGGCCAGAGAGTCCATGTAAGCTCATCCATCACTTTAACGTCATTGAGTTTAGCAATGACAACATGTCCTGCCACAAATATAATTGTATTGGTTTCAATGCTTAACTGAAAGAAGTATCTCAGGAGGATTGACGAGCATGCACTCTACAGCAAATGCTTCTCTGTTAGAAGCATTGGATTGGCTGTGAGATCATCACTAGTGATCATCTCCCAGGGGAACAGAGGAGATGCAGTTAGGAAACCATCTTGCCGCTGATTTAGAGATAAGTTATAGCTTTTTTTTACAGTTACATCAGGTCCACAAATCTAAATATACTATAGAACACTCTAGCATTATAAAGCATATTCAAGTGTTCTATTAAGGGAACTTTTGGGGTGGAAAGGGGCTTCACTAAATAAAATTGATTACTTTAAAAGTGACTCAATACTTTCAGAGATACTAAATTACTACTTGCTTGTCCTTACAAGCTCTGAAATAATTCATGAAAGAAGAAAGCTTTCTGGAGATTTTTTTATGTTAGCAATATAAAGATATCTTTTTATATATATATATAAAATAACATTTGTCTGTTTGGATGAATAATATGAGCTGCATAATAGCTACATTTTGAATCTACATTGAATAGTTGTTTTTTTCTGGTGCATGGAACATTGCCATCAGCAGAGTTACCTAATACAACATTTAATAATATTTCTTGACATTCTACAACATTCAATGACATTTAAAAATGGAAAGAGATATGAGCATTCCTAATAATGTAATAAAAAATTCTCTTTCACTGATTGGATGACTGCACTGATGATGTTTTAACTTTCAACTTACAAACAGCCCTGTTTATCCACTAATGTTTTTAATAGCAACCATCTAAAACTAGTAACTAGAAATAGCACTACATGTTTAACTGGTCAAGTGTAGTCTCCTTATAAGCTTTTATTACGAGAGAGCAAAGGTGCAAATACCCTTTAATTGACATTGAGAGGGTGCAGTAGGACATTTAGTGAGTAAGCACAATGTTCTACCAAGTCAACATGCATCGTTATCCCAGTCAATATGCATGTTCCTCATAGACCTATAGTTAGAAAGCACAACATTCTCCCAGTCAATATGCATGTTCCTCATAGACCTATAGTTAGACAGCTCAACATTATCCCAGTCAATATGCATGTTCCTCATAGACCTATAGTTAGAAAGCACAACATTCTATCTGTCAATAAGCATCTTCCTTGTAGATCTATAGTGAGAAACACAACATTCTAACAGGAAAATAATCTCCCCCATTGACCTACAGTGAGAAAGCACACATTCTGCAGTGATTATGGGCATTTGTCTCAGAGATTTACATAGTAAACATGCTTATCATGAGAATTTACATATATATATAGCATGTACTCAGAAAGCACAAAATTTTATCACAATGTATATTCTCACCAGAATCAGAAAATTTAAATTTTCAACTCAGATATTTATTCATTATTGAATAACCCCGTAAAAATAGAAAATTCACATTTCCTGCTTTAACTAGATACCAAATAAAATGCTGAGAATTTAGTAAAGGTGACCCAGTTGAAAAAGTCTGTAAATCATTCATGTATGTCCCTGGCAGAGTTTAATACAGGCTTCCTCCAGTTCTGTTTTCCATTCTAATTAAGTATATACTGAATATCTGCAGGTGTCAACATTTTTGCTGCGTGAGGAGTTAGTTCTGATCACAGTTCAGTCTATGGACGGCAGTATGTTGTTCACGCTGTAAGCACAAAAAGATTTTTTATTTTTTTATTTTTTTAAGACTAACCTAATATTATATTTAAGCAAAATCTTTAGATAAAATATAATCACATGTGATGGAATTTGCACATGGGAGGTTTAACTCATGTTTTATGCATGCTTGTATGTTACTTGAAAACATTATTTACATTGTGAATGCAGAGGATTTATAAGATCTAGCAATTGTGCTCTACCATCCAATAAAAATATAGAATTAATAATATTCCATAACTCCCTGCCCACAATCAAAAAAAGGTGATCAGATAAACAGAGAATCATGACCCAAGACTGTGCCTTGACCACAATGAAATCATGGGAAGAAAAAGCCCTTTGTGCACATGTAGACTATCATATAAAACTGGTAACACTTATCAACCACATGTGTAGCAGAAGTAAGTTTGCTTAAGACTTATTTCCACTGCTCACCTCACTCCAGTAAATTCTTCAGTAGTCTTTATTAGACTGGTCCACAACAGGAAACACGCAGAAAGCACCCCATCTCGGGAGGCACCACTCCAACATCAGCCGTCACTTACCTGGGCCTCGGTTCATACAGAGAAGGTCTCCCACACACAGCTCACAGCCTCCTCAGTTAGCGAACACCCCGTATAGACACCAGCTGCCAGCGAGAAGGTTCCGAGGCCCAGCATGGACCATCCACGACATTCAGATGCGTGAGAATCATGTGCTGGACTGTGCTAGGGCATGAGGCTGGTGGGGCAACTATCGAGATAACCAGTCTCTTCACACACCACTAGGAAGGATGCATAGATTCCTGGGCAGAGGCTGACCACCCTGCTCAAGAATGGGCCCAGGCTCTTCTCCCTCTAAGCCTCAAATCTCATACTAAGCTATGAAGTGTAGCTCTGAACCTTTGTTCACCCACCTTACACTTTTAAATGTCAATTATAAGTATGTTTAGCTCAAATAGATAACTCCAGTGTTTTCATAACTTATTATAGCATAGCATGTTATATACAGATACTTTGCCTTTTTTATTATTACTACATAATAGCACTGTTTCTTGGTAGTTTGTTTACCCCAGCATTGATTTTATAGCACTACACTGATGTTTAACTACTCAAGCATGACCTATCTATTTTACATATGACACTACTCTATTGTTACTTTGCATGTTGCATATTATTTTACTTCTCAAAAAACAAAAATGTGCAGCTACTCATGACATTCTGTGTTCTAATTACCAGCCTGAATGTTGTCTTTTTTTACACCAAATGTCACTATCAATTTATGTATGCATACCTGCACAACCAAAATAAAGAACGTAAAAAAAAATAAAAAAATCAACATTTACAGGGTTATTTGTAAGAATGCAAATTGAAGTAAAAACAAATTTCAAATTTAGGACCAGAGTAGCCAAACTGACAATATATTCTCACTTTAGTAAGTAATCCTGTTAGTGACTGTCTCCTGGCCAACAATCATCTTTTCATCCATCATCTCTTTTCTTGGCGCAGGATTCAGAATCAAGAAACAAAACGAGCATGATCATTCATTGCATGTTTCAAGTGGTTCTTGATTTCAGCTTCGAGTTCAGGAATCGGGATGATCACCTTATTGGCCCAAATTCGGACAAGTTACAGTTGGCCTTAAACAAATCTCCAAGTCTAGTCTTTAACATAGTTAAATAAGTAAAAACTCTCGACAACAGAAAAGTTACAGTTCATCTTAAAACTTCCTAGCCTCACTCCTTTCTCATATCTGGAACGACATGCGGAAAAATTGCAATGAAACCAACTCTTTAAAAAAAAATAGAAAATTCACATTTCCTGCTTGAACTAGATACCAAATAAAATGCTGAGAATTTAGTAAAGGTGACCCAGTTGAAAAAGTCTGTAAATCATTCATGTGTGTCCCTGGCAGAGTTTAATGTACACCGAAATGTATATACATAAATAATTTCTTCAACACCTCAGCTAATAGTTTGAGAGTCTGTAATCGAGAGCTTCCCAGAAAGCCAGGAGGATCTATCTATATGTCCCTGTCATATTCTATCTTGTATTATGGTCAACTGGCTTCTCATTATTTCAAATAGTTAGCTGAATAGTCTTACCCAATTCTGATGCTCGCTTAGATTTTCATGGGAGCTTGTGCTCACCCCAAAACTATACATACATATGTACTGTTATATTAAAAAATAAATGTTGTAGATAGGGTCAAAGTGGAAGAGCACATGAAGGATATCACTTAATTGCAAAAGAATTTAAATTAATTAAATTTGAAAACATCCTGGCCATTAACGTTAACATTATATTTATCATGTGTGAAGAAGAATACTGTTAATTAAATTTTTACCATATATACTGGGAGATAACATGTACACCTGTATTATAATTAGATTATGAACAGTATTTAAATGATAGCATGTTTAATTGCATTACCCAGGGGAAGAAAGACTAATTGAGATGCTATCAATGTCTTGCATATATTAGACTGGGTGATCAGGCTTGAGACATGGCCCACAGATGATAGTTAACCACAACGCAAACAAAGAACATTACACACAGTTATTTACTAAAGTTAGAACTGTCAAGAATTCAAAATGTATTTCCAATTTAAAATGCTTGTCGAAGTAATTCCGGGCAGAGTTTGTAACCACTATCTGGAGAGTTTTGGCTAATACCCCCACCTTGCAGTTTATGTACATAGGTCCAGGACTTCTTTGAACTGTGTTTATTTAGCCTGGACCCAGTTACCCTTACCCAGTCAAGCATAGGCTAAAGGCCATCTTCTGGGCTAAAAAATTTGAGATTCATTGGTCCCAAATATGGTCTCTTCCTTGTGTCATGTCGTGAAAACCCTGTTTTTTTTTTTGTGCATAGGTGTGCAATTCACATGCATCAAAGTGCTCTTCTTTTATGTGCATAAGTATAGATATAAAATAATGCCCTAGATTCTTTTTACTGCTAGAAGAATGAGAGAGACCTTTTGTATATTTGTGGGGGACATCCTTGTTGATGTTCCCATGGGAAACATATTTTAGAGGACAGATTCCTTTTAATAGCACAGAAACATTTTTCAACTGAGGTGTTCCATGTACGATAAGCAAAGATTTCCATACAATGCTGATCATTCATGTGTGATATCATATGAGTTAATGACAAATCCAAGGGAAAATAATTTCTTCCCTTCGGCTGTAGCTATTGAAATTAATAACATTACTTTTCCTTCACCTGTGTCGCATTTGTTAAATCATTTAAAGGAAAACCATGGTGGATGTAATACCCATGTACAAACAATATATTACATATTAATAATTGCAACATAGATAAACTTTATAATGCTGTAGTGCCCTAGTTGCCATTTAGGTGATCGGCCTCAACCGGGAGGGAGAAAAAAAAAACATTTTACTTGACTTTCCCCCCTCGCAGTGCCGTTATCTACAGCAGGTCCTGCCGCCTTGGTTGAGATCATTGAGATCAATGAGCTCAGCCAATCTAATGCTTTCCCATAGGTAAGCATTGGAAGGCTAGTGTGCATACGCTGCTAAACTTCCTGTGCTATTCCAATTAGATGGTCTATCTGAGACCATGTGATAGAAATAGCAGCGTTTTTACTCTGCTATTTCATCGGCAGCTCCTCTAGTGGCTGTCAGAGTGACAACCACAAGACGTACTTAAACCCTGCAAAAAATCCATTGCTGTTCTGCAAAATGGCAATGTTTTCAGCTGCAGCTTTAAAATGGGGGGGGTGGGGGGGGGAGGTACAGCACCCAGACCACTTTGTTTCTTTTAGTGTTGTATACATTACACATCACTTCAGTAACATTTTAAACATTATTAATTTGGGTGAATAACTTTGGAACTGTTACCAACAAATAATCCCTACACAGCCATATTTAGACCTTTATACTGGGAACTGAAATGTTAACTAAGGTACAGGGGCAAAATCTTGGCATGTCAACTATTTGTTAATAATGCTTATTAGAATGAATAATGAAGTCAGACTCCCGAGAACTGAACTAAGGTTTTCCCAGGTGCCATGAATAGTTATAGCTGTCTGTTGGAAATAAAACACTGTGTTCATATAAATGTTAAGTTTTAAGTTATCACCATAAACGCACAGCATGAAGTGAGTAAAATCTTTACTGTCACACTTTAATACACTCCATATCCAGGGGCGGACTGAGAACCCTCAGGGCCCCCGGGCAAAATAAATCAAGGGCCCCCTTACAGGCCCCACCCATACTCCGCAGCAAGCGCCACCCATGTCCCGCCTCCATGCACCGCCTCCAGCCACACCCTACACAATCTTTAGACACAAGGAACAAAAGTGCAATAATCCCTTCAAGGCCCCAGTAGAGACTACAATTGAGGGCTAATGGGCCATGGAGGGGGGTCTTTCTAGCAGAGGCTATCTCAGTGTCCTTTAGAGAGTGTGTTAGAAAGAATCCCCTCCAGGCCCTATTAGAGACTACAATGGAGTCTAACAGGCTTGGAAGGGGGTCTTTCTAACAGAGGCCATCTCAGTGTCCCTGCTGGAAACAGTCGCCTCCAGGCCCCAGTAGAGACTACAATTGAGGGCTAATGGGCCATGGAGGGGGGGAGCATTCTAGCAGAGGCTATCTCAGTGTCCTTTAGAGAGTGTGTTAGAAAGAATTTCCTCCAGGTCCCATTAGAGACTACAATGGAGTCTAATGGGGCCTGGAGGGGGGTCTCTCCAACACTCTGGTTCCTATTCACAATATAGCAACACAACATAGCTGATACCTAGCCCAAGTTGGCTCCTCTTACCTTAATTACTGTTGCTGGCTGGCAGTCTGTGGGCTTGCTGGAAGGCTGTGGGCTTACTGGCTGCGGCTGGCAGGCTGTGGGCTTGCTGGCAGGCTGTGGGCTTGCTGGCTACTGCCGGCAGGCTGTGGGCTTGCTGGCTGCGGCTGGCAGGCTGTGGGCTTGCTGGAAGGCTGTGGGCTTACTGGCTGCGGCTGGCAGGCTGTGGGCTTGCTGGCAGGCTGTGGGCTTACTGGCTACTGCCGGCAGGCTGTGGGCTTACTGGCTACTGCCGGCAGGCTGTGGGCTTGCTGGCTGCGGCTGGCAGGCTGTGGGCTTGCTGGCTGCGGCTGGCAGGCTGTGGCTTGCTGGCTGGCAGGCTGTGGCTTGCTGGCTGCGGTTGGCAGGCTGTGGGGTTGCTGGCTTTAAGCCTAACTGGTGGCCTGTAGGCTGGCTGGCTGTCTACTGGCCAGCCTGTGGGCTGGCTGGCCTGTGGGTTGGCTGGCTTGCTGGCTACTGGGGCACTCGTAGATTATTTAAAGAAATAATCCATGCACAATAACCACTACTACTCTGTGTAGTCGTTATGGTGCCAGGAGGGCCGGGCCCCCCTCCCAGAGTAAGTAGTCAAACCGTTTAAGAACAGTTTGACAACTTACCTGGGGTCTGCTGGGATATGAGGCTGTAGTAGGGTATAGGAGCAGTGGTGCAATGTGTAAGGGGTGCAGTCTGTGTGACAGGTTCAGTGTGTGTGAGGGGGTGTAGTGTGTGAATGTGTAGGGTGTGTGGGGCAATGTGTGTACGACGGGGCTGTGTATGTGTGTGGCAATGTTAGTATGGGGGGCTGTGTGTGTATGGGTGGGCAGTGTATGTGTGTGTGTGTGAGGCAATGTGTGTAAATGTGTATGGTGTGTGTGGGGGCAGTGTGTGTGTATGGTGTGTGTGGGGGCAGTGTGTGTGTATGGTGTGTGTGGGGGCAGTGTGTGTGTATGGGGGGCAGTGTGTGAATGTGTATGGTGTGGGGGCAGTGTGTTTATGGGGCTAAAGTTCACTCTCACCACTGCGACCACCAGGAATACCTGGTGGTCACAGTGTTGAGAGTGAACTCTAGCCCGTAGCTCCAGGGCTAGAGTTTACTCTTGCAAGAGCCGTAACGTTGCCGTGGTAACCGCGGCAACGATCTGTGCTCGCGCAAGAAGGACACAGAGGAGCTGCAGGCTGAGCTCCCGGGTCCTCTCTTCCTCCCTCCCCTGCCGGCTGCCCGCACGGTGCCTGCGGACAGGGGAGGGGGCAATTGCCCTCCTCTTACTCCCCCCTCCCCCTCTTCTTACCCCCCCCTCCCCCTCTTCTTACCCCCCCTCACCCTCTTCTTACCCCCTTCTTACTCCCACTCTCTTCTTACCCCCATTCTTACTCTCCCCTCTTCTTACTCCCCCCTCCCCCTCTCCTTACTCCCCCTTCTTACTCTCCCCATCTTCTTACTCCCCCTCCCCCTCTTCTTACTCCCACCTCTTCTTACTCCCACCTCTTCTTACTCCTCCCTCTTCTTACCCCCTCCCCCCTCTTCTTACCCCCTCCCCCCTCTTCTTACTCCCCCTTCCTCTTTTTACTCCACCCTCCCCTCTTCTTACCCCCTTTACTCCCCCCCTCTCTTCTTAATCTCCCCTCTTCTTACCCCCTCTTCTTACTCTCCCCTCCCCCTCTTCTTACTCCCCCCTTCCTCTTTTACTCCCCCCTCCCTTCTTACCCCCTCTCCCTCTTCTTACCCCCTCCCTCTTCTTACCCCCCTCTCTTCTTACCCCCTCCCTCTCTCTTCTTACCCCCTCCCTCTCTCTTTTTACCCCCCTCCCTCTCTCTTTTTACCCCCCCTCTCTTTTAACCCCCCCTCCCTCTCTCTTTTAACCCCCCTCCCTCTCTCTTTTAACCCCCCTCCCTCTCTCGTTTAACCCCCCTCCCTCTCTCTTTTAACCCCCCCCTCCCTCTCTCTTTTAACCCCCCTCCCTCTCTCTTTTAACCCCCCTCCCTCTCTCTTTTAACCCCCCCCTCCCTCTCTCTTTTAACCCCCCTCCCTCTCTCTTTTAACCCCCCCTCCCTCTCTCTTTTAAACCCCCCCTCCCTCTCTCTTTTAACCCCCCCCTCTCTCTTTTAACCCCCCCTCTCTCTTTTAATCCCCCCTCCCTCTCTCTTTTAACCCCCCCTCCCTCTCTCTTTTAACCCCCCCTCCCTCTCTCTTTTAACCCCCCCCCTCCCTCTTTCTTTTAACCCCCCCTCCCTCTTTCTTTTAACCCCCCCTCCCTCTTTCTTTTAACCCCCCCTCCCTCTTTCTTTTAAACCCCCTCCCTCTTTCTTTTAACCCCCCCTCCCTCTTTCTTTTAACCCCCCCTCCCTCTCTCTTTTAACCCCCCCTCCCTCTCTCTTTTAACCCCCCCTCCCTCTCTCTTTTAACCCCCCCCCCCTCTCTCTCTCTCTTTTTACCCCCTCCCGTAGCGTGGCCGAGAGGCTCTGCGTCCGCGGTGCCGACCGGATTGATAGGAAGGTGCACACACACTGAGTGTGCACCTTCCTGTCAGTCCGGCCGGGTACAGGAAACAGAAACTCCTGTTCCGCGCGGAACAGGAGTTTCTGTTTCCTGTACCCGGCCGGACTGACAGGAAGGTGCACACTCAGTGTGTGTGCACCTTCCTATAACTCCGGCCGGCACCGCGGACGCAGAGCAGCTCGGCCACGCTACGGGGAGGGGAGGTGAGAAGCTGCAGCCGCCTGAGCGCTCTTAAGAGAGCGCTCAGGCGGCTGCAGTATTTAAAGGGGCGGCCGGGCCCCCTGATGGCGGGCCCCCCTCCCGGCCGGGCCCTCGGACCATGTCCGAAGTGCCCGACCGGTCAGTCCGCCCCTGTCCATATCCATCCATAACATATGTGAAAATGCTAGAGTCCTTTACTGATACTAAAATACTATTTATTTGTCCTATCAAGCTATTAATTCATTTACATTGTAAGTCAGATTTCTACAGTTTTTGGTTGAAAGTAACAATATCTTGATTTCACATTCTTTAATCCTTACTGTAATTCCACCTTCTAGGTAAGTAAGGGCAGTTGTTGTTGAAATTATATTTGTTTATTTAGATAAATGTGCGCAAATAACTGCATATTTAAATATTTTATGATAAAAAAAAGTTTTATATTATGCTGTGTATAGAACGTTATCAGCAGGGTAACATGATATTTAATGATATTCCTCAATATTTCAATGATGTTCAATGCCATTCAATAATAGACACATCTGTTGGAAGGCCATTTGGCCTGAATTTGTGGGAGGAGTAATGAACCTATTTAAACCCTAGCCCCCCTACTTACCTTTGTATCCTTGGTTACCTGTACTTCCGGTCAAGGTTGCCGCCAAATTCTGCCTTGAGTATCCAGTCCTTCGTTTCAGCTCCTGTCACTGACCTCCGAGCTCCTTCACCGGCTTCCAAACCGCCTTCATTGCTCGTTTCCAGCTTCCGGTCACGAGACCGGCACCTACACGTAAGCATAAACGTGGGAAATGGCGTTCGGCTATTTCCCACGTTCGGACCTAAAAACGCGGGGATAGGCTCCCTAGTATTATTAGTATTACGTACCAATTCGTTACTTGCGCCGTTCGGTTACTTCATACTCACCTTTCTTTCATTCGTTTAAATATTACGTACCGATCGCTCATACTTACCCTGTGTTCGGCTGTTTCACACGTTCATACAGCCGAACACGCTTACGTACGGCTTTTATGCAGCTGTTTCCATTGAATCATACAGTCTGAAGTTGTTTTATAGGTTAAATCCCTCTCTTGTTCGCTTAGCCGAACACGGGGGGATAAACAGGTATTCCTATATGTTTTGTATATACCCCAGTGTGAAACTATACATGTCTATTTCCTTGTTATATTTAAAATTTATACTCTGTTTTTCCCCCTGTATTTATCATAGTCCTGTGGCACCATTTCTCGTCCCACCGTGTTACATTTAATTATGAACTTATTCCCAGCACTCTGTGGTTTCCACAAAAGGGTTACCCTATTAAAGAAACAGTTGTCCATTTAAACCCCTTTTTATTTTCTGGGTCACTCAGCAATCCCACACCCCCTACCCCCAGTTTCCCAGGCTCATTTCAGACCAGTAATACAGATGACTAAACTGTTCCTTAAATATACTATTTCCTGGTCCTCATTCTTAGAATATATTTGTTTTAGGTTCATCTACTTCAAGGAAATCTTCAAGAAGTGATTTACAGGTTCCAGTTTCATGGTATCAGGTAAAAAGGTTTCACTAATTTTACGTTTCTCCTGAGGCCTCATTCAGCCTCCACGGCCTTGCGTAAACCTCACCCTCACCTCCTAAAGTGGGTTCCAAATGTTTATACACACCAGGTTTAAAAAACGTCACCTATACAACAACTACTCTCATTAACCTGCTCAACTGAGCTACTATTGTATTAATATATCATTTCCTGTTTATCGTTTCTACTTAATATTACTTAGACTTACGCCATTTTACGCAGTTCCTCTACGTTATCAACAACCAACTGCCTACCCGGCCTCCGGCATTCAGTATCAGGTATTTTATCTTTCTCATGATGATTACGTTCTCATCAAGGCCTCACTTTTCGTTTCATTTATATATTCACATCCCTGGGTACCCAGGGGCTTGTCTCTTACTATGGACCAACGTTCAGGTCCCTCATGTCAGGATCGGGACAGGGATCCAACACGCAGAGTACAAACAGGTGGTAGGTACGTATACCGGACCTTAGAATGGCCGGACTTAACGTAAGGAGTAAGTAGAGAATAGTCAGGGACAAGCCGAGGTCGAGGGAACGAGAGGACAGGTGAGCGAGAGACAAGCCGAGTCAAAGGGTAACAGAGATAAACAGGGTAGTACAAACAAGCCGGGTCAGAACCAAAGAGACAACTAGAATACAAGAGCGCTGAGTGACTAGACAGGCTAGAACCACGACAGGGCAATGAGCAGATGCCGAAAGCCTTACTTTATACCTTGATTCTAGAGGGTAATCACGCCCCCGACGAGTCCTGATTAGTGCTCGGGACTTGACTGACAGGTCGACCCGGGTTGGCGTCATGACGTCGACTACTGAGCGTCGCGTCATATAAGGAAGTGGATCTCTCACGGTCGGCTTGTAAATGGCCGAGAGGACCGCGAGGAACGGAGGAAACAACCCCTCTGGGAGGATAAACGTCTAAGTCTCTCACCTCCTCTGAGGTAGAGACTACAGGTACCCTAACAGTACCCCCCCTCTCAGAAACTCCCACCGGGCGGAAGGAACCGGGACGAGATGGAAAACGGGAGTGAAAAGCCCTGCGGAGGCGAGGAGCATGTACATCCTCCTGAGGTACCCAAGTCCTCTCCTCAGGACCATATCCCTTCCAGTCAATAAGATATTGTAACTTCCCCCGGGAGATTTGAGAATCGATGATGGAGTTGATTTCATACTCCTCCTGACCCTCAACCTGAACAGAGCGAGGAGAGGATATAGTGGAGGAAAATCTGTTACAGACTAACGGTTTCAGTAAGGAAACATGAAAGGAGTTAGGAATGCGTAAGGCAGCTGAAAGAGCTAGGCGATACGCAACTGGGTTAATTAGAGTCAGAACCCTGTAAGGGCCAATGTAACGAGGAGCGAATTTCATAGAAGGAACCTTTAAACGAATGTTTCTTGTACTCAACCATACCCTATCACCTGGAACAAAAACCGGAGTCACCCTTCTGTGCTTATCAGCATGTTTCTTGAACAACAGGGAATTATGTAGGAGAATTTGTCGAGTCTGATCCCACAACTTCCTCAGATTGGCAACATGAACATCAACCGACGGTACCCCTTGGGAAGGAGAAACCGAGGGAAGAATGGAAGGATGAAAGCCATAATTCATGAAGAAGGGGCTGGAACGAGTAGAATCACAAACGAGATTATTGTGTGCAAACTCCGCCCAAGGAATCAAACCGACCCAATCGTCCTGGTGTTCAGAAACAAAACAACGCAAATATTGTTCAATCTTTTGATTGGTACGTTCAGCAGCTCCGTTAGACTGAGGGTGATAGGCAGAAGAAAAATTCAATTTGATGCCAAGTTGAGAACAGAAGGATCTCCAAAAACGTGAAACAAATTGGGATCCTCTATCGGAAACAATTTCGGAAGGTATCCCATGTAAGCGAAAAATCTCTCTCGCGAATATCTCCGCCAATTCAGGAGAAGTCGGGAGTTTAGTTAAGGGCACGAAATGAGCCATCTTAGTAAACCTATCAACCACCGTGAGGATCACAGTCTGTTTTTTAGAAACAGGCAAATCTACAATGAAGTCCATAGCCAAACAGGACCATGGTCTCTCTGGAATGTTCAAGGGATGTAACAAACCACATGGAAGCGTATGAGGTTGCTTAGTCTTCATACAGACCTCACATGCTCCGATGAAATCCCTAATATCCTTCCGTAAAGAAGGCCACCAGAAATCTTTAGAGATCAAGGAACATGTCTTGCGAATACCCGGATGCCCAGCCGCCTTACTGTTGTGAAAACACTGTAAGAGTTCCAGTTGGAGTTCAGGAGGAACGAAATGCCTTGCCCCAGGGGTCTGTCTAGGCGCCAGATGTTGCAACTTCATGATCTGACCAAGCAACGGAGAGTGAATCTTAAGACTTGTGTTGGCGATAATATTGCCCCTGGGTACTATAGAAGACAAAACCGGCTCAGATATGGCAGAAGGTTCATATTGGCGAGACAAAGCATCGGCTTTAGAATTCTTAGAACCAGGTCTATAAGTGAGCGCGTAATTGAAATGCGTGAGGAATAAAGACCAACGAGCTTGCCTGGAGGACAAGCGCTTGGCCTCCCCAATATAGGACAAGTTCTTGTGGTCTGTCAAAATAGTAACAGGATGTAAGGTGCCCTCCAATAAATGTCTCCACTCCTTTAAAGCCATGATAACTGCTAGTAGTTCCCTGTCACCAATGTCATATCTGCTCTCAGGACCTGATAGTTTCTTGGAAAAAAAACACATGGATGTAAGGGCTTATCCACACCTAACCTTTGGGACAGGATAACACCTATACCTGTCTCTGAAGCGTCTACCTCGAGTAGGAAAGGCAGAGTCGTATCAGGGTGAACTAAAATTGGTGCAGAAGCAAACAGTTCCTTGAGTGTTTTGAAGGCAAGAAGGGCTTCAGTAGACCAGTTCTTAGTGTCAGCCCCCTGTCTGGTCATATTGGTAATAGGAGCTATAATTGAAGAGTAACCTTTAATGAAGCGCCTATAATAGTTGGAGAATCCAATAAACCTCTGGATGGCCTTGAGGCCCCTGGGTAAAGGCCAATCCAAAATGGACTGGAGCTTATCCGGGTCCATCTTAAACCCTTCCCCAGAAATCACATAACCAAGAAAGTTTATCTGGGATTGGTCAAAGCTGCATTTCTCCAATTTGCAATACAGACCATGTTGAAGAAGCTTGCGCAATACCCTTCTGACTTGTCTGTGGTGAGTCTCAATCTCTCTAGAGTGTATAAGTATATCATCCAGATATACAATAACGCAGTCATGTTGAAATTCCCTAAGAACTTCATTGATTAGGTCCTGAAATACTGCCGGTGCATTACAGAGACCAAAACGCATTACTGTGTATTCATAGTGCCCATAACGGGTATTGAACGCCGTCATCCACTCGTGTCCCTGCTGAATTCACACCAAGTTATACGCCCCTCTGAGATCTAACTTGGTGAAAATCTTGGAGCCTTTTAGACGATCAAAGAGCTTGGTAATCAAAGGAATTGGGTAGGCATTTCTAATGGTTATTTTGTTCAAACCTCGATAATCAATGCAAGGTCTTAGTGTACCATCCTTCTTCTTAACAAAAAAAAACCCAGCCCCGGCAGGGGAGGAGGATCTCCTAATGAATCCTTTTTCAAGGTTCTCACGAATATACTCCTCTAAGACTAAGTTCTCTTTAGTGGACAAAGGATATACATTACCCCTGGGAGGCATAGTACCAGGTAGTAGATTAATCTTACAATCAAAAGACCTGTGAGGAGGTAAAGTATCAGCATTCTTTTTGTCAAATACTGCCTTTAAATCCAGGTACAGAGGCGGTATTTGTACCTCTGTAGAGTAGGTAGAATTAATCGGTGTGTTAACTGCGCAAAGCGGTGACACTGTCCGTAAGCACCTGTCCTGACAACCCTGACACCATGAGACTATCTCCCCTAATTCCCAATCAATAATAGGGTTATGTTTTTTTTAACCAAGGATACCCCAGGACTATGGGAACAGATGGAGATGAAATAAGCAATAAAGATATGTCTTCCTTGTGTAAGATACCAACAGTTAATTTAACGGGTATGGTTTCACGAAAAATCACAGGCTCAACTAAAGGTCTACCATCTATGGCCTCAACGGCCAAGGGTGTCTCCCTTAACTGGGATGAGATAGTGTGTTTAGTAACAAAAACTTGGTCGATAAAGTTCTCAGCAGCTCCGGAATCTATCAATGCCATAGTTTCTAGTACTCCCTTCTCCCAAGTTAAAGAAACGGGTAGCAGAAGCCTGTGATCTTTATAATTATGATTAGAGGACAAAATAGAAACACCCAAGGCCTGTCCTCTAGAGAAACTTAGGTGCGAGCGTTTCCCGAGCGACTAGGACAATTTAGGCGTAAATGGCCTCTGACTCCACAGTACATACACAACCCCTCCCCTCTCCTGTACTGTCTCTCCTCTTCTGAGAGGCGAGTATTGCCTATCTGCATAGGTTCTGGAAGAAGTGAGGTTGTGGATTCAGAACTTTGAAATGAAGGAGCTAGTTTAAAGGAAGGTCTACGGTTTCTCTCTCGAGTGTTCTGCCTCTCTCTTAAACGTTCATCAATGCGAGAAATAAAAGAAATTAAATCCTCCAAATTTTCAGGAAGCTCTCTAGTAGCAACCTCGTCAAGGATTATGTCTGATAACCCGTTTAAAAATACATCTATATAAGCCTGTTCATTCCACTTAACTTCTGCCGCCAAGGACCTGAACTCTAGTGCATAATCCACAAGTGTTCGGTTTTCTTGTCTAAGGCGCAACAGTAATCTAGCTGCATTGACCTTTCTACCTGGAGGGTCAAAAGTTCTTCTGAAAGCAGCTACAAAGGCATTATAATTGTATACTAACGGATTATCATTTTCCCACAATGGATTGGCCCATCTCAAAGCTTTCTCGACAAGTAATGTGATAATAAATCCAACCTTCGCCCTATCTGTAGGATAGGAGCGGGGTTGTAATTCGAAATGGATACCTATTTGGTTTAAGAAACCACGACACTTCTCTGGAGAACCAGCATAACGTACAGGTGGAGTGATACGGGAAGAAGCACCTACAGTGGCTACCTCTAGACCTGAACTCACAGGAGAGATAGAAGTATTACGCATCTCCTCTGGTTGATTACTAGAACGAGATAGTAACGCCTGTAGTGCTAGAGCCATCTGGTCCATTCTGTGATCCATGGCGTCGAACCTAGAGTCAGAAGGACCAACCTGAGTGTTTGTACCTGCAGGATCCATTGGCCCTGTCGTAATGTCAGGATCGGGACAGGGATCCAACACGCAGAGTACAAACAGGTGGTAGGTACGTATACCGGACCTTAGAATGGCCGGACTTAACGTAAGGAGTAAGTAGAGAATAGTCAGGGACAAGCCGAGGTCGAGGGAACGAGAGGACAGGTGAGCGAGAGACAAGCCGAGTCAAAGGGTAACAGAGATAAACAGGGTAGTACAAACAAGCCGGGTCAGAACCAAAGAGACAACTAGAATACAAGAGCGCTGAGTGACTAGACAGGCTAGAACCACGACAGGGCAATGAGCAGATGCCGAAAGCCTTACTTTATACCTTGATTCTAGAGGGTAATCACGCCCCCGACGAGTCCTGATTAGTGCTCGGTACTTGACTGACAGGTCGACCCGGGTTGGCGTCATGACGTCGACTACTGAGTGTCGCGTCATATAAGGAAGTCGATCCCTCGCGGTCGGCTTGTAAATGGGCGAGAGGACCGCGAGGAACGGAGGAAACAACCCCTCTGGGAGGATAAACGTCTAAGTCTCTCACCTCCTCTGAGGTAGAGACTACAGGTACCCTGACACCTCAGCTTACTCATGCTTACATTACAGTACCTCTGGTACACACCTACCCATACGTTCTACATTTTTACACTTGGCACACCGGTGGCACACCTCAGGCCCACTAGCATCTCCTTTTTCCTTAGGTTCTGGATCAAGCCTGTTTTCCTACAGAAGCTATTTTATAGCCTTATTGAAGTCTACCTGTGCTTTGTCTTTCTTGGGGGCTATAGCTAGGACTTCCCAAGTCACGCCCACACATTTTGACTCTCTTTATGGTCACCGAGAGGCCTACACCCCGCCACCACATGCATTTGGCCACAAAATCCCCTCGGGTCAAATCATAGGTAGAGCCTCTCTCCGCCACCTGTCACTTCGTCTAGGTAAACTTTTCGCTTCGGCACTAGCTAGCAGGCCAGTTTTCCAGAGGTCTCACCCTCACCTCCTCTTCACCCTACTTATTCAAACCATTATTCTCTTTCAGATGTCTCAAAGGTCAATTACCAATCTACCATCGGGCAATATAGCCAGCGTGCCAATCAGGCCTGGGTCTCCGGAGAAAACCCTCACCCCTTTTACCCACAGGTCCCTGAGATACTGGACCATTCCAAAAATCTCAGCGGAGCTCAGAAGCAGGGGTATCCCCTTTCCTGCCATGACCAGAAAGGCCGAACTATATAGGCTCATGACCACTCAAGCCAACGTTCCCAGGCCAGGCTGTAGTTCACAAATCCTGCCAGCTCACACTTCGTATTCCACACAAGACACCCTGGCTGCTTTACTCGCCAACCTCCAAATAATCAATCACAGACTAGCGAAACTGGAATCCGCTATAGCCACACAAGGTGCCTTGTCTGGCTCTGCAAACCTTCCCCTGACGGTCTCAGCCAAACCCACTTCTTACGTTTCCCCGGCTCACACTGTCCCTGACTTCATCAGTGAGGGCATTTTCAAGGGTAATAATGTCAACTTCATGGCCCTACTGCTGACCTCCCAAACTATGCTCACTAGTACGACAGTCACTTCCACGGCTCACCACCCCACCCCCCCACACACACTAGTCAGGGTGCCGGTTGGAGTGACACGCCAGACAGTAACATCACATTTCTAGGCATGATCGGCCTGTTTCTATCTTCATCTTTCTCATCTTGGCGTACCAATCCCATCGGTATAGCCATTCACAAATACTCTAACAAAAAACGTTTAATTATTGATCTCTCCGCACCTCACTCCTCCTCCACTCCTAGTATTAACTCCCTCATTCCCGTCATGGAGTTCAATATGCTAAAATTGATGATGCCATGGAGGCCATCTTATTAGCTGGTAGTGGAGCTTGGTTGAGCAAAACAGATATAACAAACGCCTTCAAACTATTACCTATTCACCCCTCACTATAGCACTTACATGGTGTTAAATGGAGAAACAGGTATTTTTTCGCCACCCGGCTCACTTTTGGCTCTAGGAGCAGCCCCATGTTATCCGATATCTTCGCAGAAACCCTCTGCTGGGTGCTCCTAAATATACTCAGGTGCCCCTCTGTCATCCACTACTAGACGATTTTCTATTGATAGAACGAGGTTCAAAATCCCCTCACTTTATACACTCCACCACAGCTTTTTTCATGACACTCGGGATCCCCTTGTCACCTAGCAAAATACTCGGCCCCTCCACTAAGCTCGTTTTCTTGGTCATCGTACTCGACACCACTACCTTCCAAGTCAGTTTACCACCAGACAAGCTGTCCCACATTAAGTCCTGTTCCTGAGGAGTGTTGCGTGCACTAGGAGTGGCCTCCAGTCCTTATTGGGGTCCCTTAACTTTGCTATGCGCATCATTCCACAGGTTAGATCTTTTGTCTCCAGACTTCTCAACTTGCTCCACGGTGTGCCTGACTCATGCCCAATCATGTTGGACGATCCGGCTAGGGCAGATTTACTCATGTGGAGTAGTTTTCTGGCTGATTGGAATGGTATCTCTTTGTTTATTCCCCCACTTTCAGAGCATTCACCTTCAATTCACACAGACGCAGCGGCACACACAGGGTTCGCAGCCATCTGCGGCAACCACTGGTTTAGGGACAACTGACCCCTGAGACCGATGCCTTGCCGGCCTTTAGAGAAACATCTACTTTATTCGAGATCTACCCCATCGTAGCGGCCGCCCACACGTGGGGTCACCTTTGGACTGGCAAGGCAGTTAGATGCTTCTCCGACAACTCCGCAGCCTGCGACATCATTAACAAAGGTCGGTCCTCCTCCCTAACAATGATGAGGCTGATTCGCAGGCTCACGTGGTTGGCAGCTACCTCTCAGTTCTTCCTAGTCTGTATCCACATTCCTGCTGTCTACAACACAGCAGCTGACGCTCTGTCACGCTCCCAATTTGATACCTTCTTCCAGGCACTCCCCACGGCCCACTACTTTCCATCTACGATACCACCTTTCCACGAGCTGATCTGGGACTAAGCACACAATTGCACCTCGCACAAGTACGCACGCTTCATGCAGGGTCACGACTTTCCCTTAACATACGCCAGGGCTTACTATATTGCACCAATACACATTCAGGAGCTGGTTTTAATTAGAGAACCTCGCTGTTATAAACATGGTAAAAATGTTTGCCTTTTTTCTAAAACGCACAACCAAACTTCTTACTCAAAACCTTCTATGCTGTCATTCAGCGGTTACGTCTTCAAAGGCACTACACCAGCAGCCTCAAACACTTTCACCCCAGTCTACATCATAACCAATGGGGTCATCAAAAAAGCTTCAGCTCAGATACTTACATACTTCAATCAGAGTGAAGCACCTTACAAGCTTTCGTTACTCATGCTGTATTAACTTGCAATAAAGTGTGGTATCTTTGAATCCTCTTTTGCCCTCTTTTTACAGGCCTACTCGTACGTTGGTTTTGGCACACCTCAACCAACTTTTGCTTCCCCTTTACATTTCATTACGTATTAGATAAATTCCGAGCACAATTTGGAAGGCCATTTGGCCTGAATTTGTGGGAGTAATGATCCTATTTAAACCCTACCCCCCTACTTACCTTTGTCTTGCAAGCCGTTTGTCCCCACCCACCTACACCCATCTATATTAACACTCACCTTTGTGGGCCCTCTTTTTACAGGCCTACTCATACATTGGTTTCGGCACACCTCAACCAACATTTGCTTCCCCTTTACATTTCATTATGTATTAGATAAATTCCGAGCACAAATGAACATTTCTGTTGCATCCAGACATGCTCTACATGCTCAACAGTCAATATAACAACAAGTCTACTTCTGCACGGCAGTTATTACCGTATTTTTTGCTCCATAAGACGCACCACACCATAAGATGCACCTAGTTTTTAGAGGAGGAAACCCAGAAAAAAAATATTCTAAACAAACTGTCCCATAGTGTTTCTTAACACCCCTCCTCCCCTGTTCCATAGTGTTCCTTACCACCCACTCCCCTCTCCTGTCCTATAGTGATCTTTAACTCCCCTCCCCTGTCCCATAGTGTTCTCCCCCTTCCCCTCATCCCATAGTGTTCCCCCTCCACTCATTCAATAGTGTTCCCCCTCCCCTTGTCCAATTATGTTCTCCCCCTGTCCCCTTGTCCAATAGTGCTCTCCCCCCCTCTCCCCTTGTCCCATAGTGCGCTCCCCTCATTCCATAGTGTTCTCTCCTCCCCTTGTCCCACAGTGATCTTTCCCCCCCTTCTATCCTATAGTGTCCCTTAGTGCCCCTCTCTTACCCCCTTGGCCCCCGGTAGGTTTACTTACCTGTATTGTAGCGTGGGCTGGCAGAACAGCGCGCACCACGGTACAGGAACTTAAATTTCAGTTTCCGGACAGACTGAAAGGAAGTGCGCACACATTTGCTCTATATGACACACAGACATTTCCCCTTACTTTTGAGGGGGAAAAAAGTGCATCTTATAGAGCGAAAAATACGGTAATTATGATCAACTCCAAATCCAACCTTGAAAAAGTATAACATTAAATACAAACAAATGTATGTTCTCCGTTCTTATTGTGAAAGCCCAAAAGTACCTTCCTTTTGCATGTACACTGAGAGGGATCCGCAGAATGCATGTTAATTGCCACATTATTTATAAGTCTACTTATAAATCTACTATGTTAACTTACAATGAGAAAGTACAACATCTACCTGTCATGGCGCTGGGGGTATCCTATCGGCATGGCCGTGCCTGGTCAGTGCGGTCACGCCAATACTTTAGCAACACATAAATTGCACATGAGCAGGGCAGTCGCACCAAGAAGGGAAATGTATACTCACCTGGATCATGGTGGATTGCCATCTGATCCTCCAGTAAGACGGGTCCCGGCTGGTGTGGTGTTCTGAAGGATGCCAGCCCCTGTGGTCACAGTGCCAACATTAAAGCTGCTTGTGATGACATGCACACGCATGTTTTGAGGTCAAAGGCCATGTACTGACCAATCACAACACTAAGAGGCATATTTAAACCCTGTAATGTCTTTTCTCAGTGCCCTGTTATGATTTCCACTTGTTAGTTATTAGAGAGCGCGTTCTTGTTCATATTTTCTGTTTTTTACATTGGCTTTTATTTTGACTTTATACATAGATAGCAGAGGAGTATAGCTTGTAATCTACAGAGAAAAAAAAAACAGTACAATAGTGTGATACTGTAAATAAACAATAAAAACTGCGCCAATATTAATTGAACTCACAAGATGTAGATATATATAATCTCCTTTGGGGCCTCCCCTTAGATGATTGGGGGGTATATCCAGAACTCCCTCTCAGCTGGTTGGTGTTATCGCCACAATATGGAAGTTCGGAGTCAGGCAGTGTAAAAAATATCAGTTTTTTTGTATAAGTATAGAGATAAAAAAACAAGTGTGGTCCTACGCGTTTTGTCTTATATAAGATTTCCTCAGGGACCCAGTGAAAAACAAATGTATACAGATAAATATCCTAACAAAGGGACAAAATAGCAGCATAACCTTTTCCTCCCAAGTCCTTCCTTATATACATCTTTCATCCAATCCTATTGGTGGTCCAGGGGGCGTCTTCCACGTTGTCCAGCTGTTTCAGGGATTCCCATTATTGATTTTCGCGGGTGAAATATCCATATGACTTTACTTCCTGTGTGTCACTTCCAGGTGACGTATGCGATCCAACTGGCGGCCATTATGTGTCCCACCTTCGGTAGTAGACATATATTGATGTGAACATAATTGAGTCCTTAGTAAATCGTGAGGAAGCCTGCAAGGCTCAGATGCAATATATATATAAAAATGCATCCTGCACATATAAATTCAAAAATAGAGACTAGAAGACAAGGTTACTGTATGGTAGCAACTCCCATGTATAGAAATAACATACAGTTAGAGGAGATGATAAAGAGAATAATATCATCCCTGGTTATAAAGAAAATATATATAAATATATATGCAAAATATTTTTTTTTAAAATCATCACTGATTTTGATTATTGATTATCATGTCCTTTAGTATATTTTAATTATTATATTTTATGATACTAGGGAGTATTAAAATGCAATTGCCTTAATAAATGTGAGATGTGTAAACACACAAGTAACACTATATCAGTGGAGTGGGCATAGATGTTTAATAACAAAAAACTAAATGTTTTCTATAATATAGAGAACCACTCCAAGTATTAATTAGCTTTTAAATACACCATCCACCTATCTTGTATAAACAGCCTAGTAGGTTCATTATATAGAGAAGTTATATATCTTATTCATTATAGACTGACCCTGTGGATAGATCCTATATTAGAAAAAAACATGTAATGTCTATGTCTGCATTGAGACCACTTGGTTTCAGAGAGTCACATGGTGGATCCAGAAGGTCTCCCGCTGTGTAAGTCTGTCCTCTCTGTTACCTCCCCTCCAATGGGGTGGGATATGTTCAATCCCAAAAAATGAAACATCATTCCAACTAAAATGTGAACAGGACTTGCAATGTACAGGGACTGTGTGATTAATGGATTTCCTTCTGATGTTACTAAAATGTTCTAGGATCCTCACTTTCTTTTTGTTTATCCATCGTACTGTTTGCCACACGGGCACTGTAATAAATATATCATGTGATCCGTGTGGCAATCTATTTTTGTTTAATTGTATATTGTTTCCCTGTTACTGTACTAGTGAAATTATTAATCATAGACATTAAAGTTTTGTTACATGCTTTACAGTGTCTGCAATGTCTGAATCCTTTATCTGAAATAAGTTTCCCTGTCTTATCAACATGTTTAATGCTGTAACTTGGGGCTAATTTATTTTTGGGATTTTTTTTTTTTTTTTAAATAACAGGAGGTCGTTCTGGCAAAACGGATCCCAGAATGTTGTCTTCTCTAAGGATAGTTCAATATTTAGATATTGCTGTTTTGATTTTAAAGTAGTCAGTATTGTATCTAGTGGTAAAAGCATGTTCAATTGTTTTTGTCTGTATTTTATTACCTTACTATATCCATATCCTTATATGAAAGGGCCACATATAGAAAATTGATATTACTGCGGTGTCTTTCAGAAGTGAATTTTAAATTATATGTGTTAGTGTTCAAAGACTCAACAAAATTAGAAAGTGAATGTTCTGATACTTGCCAAATTAAAAGAACATTGTCTATATAACGCCATGACCAGGTCTCGTTCCCAGCTATGCCAAGTCCATACCGTTAGCTCCTCCCATCTTCTCATGTAGATATTGACTTTCCCTACTTCTGGTATCCTGACTTTTGGCTAGTATTTTTGTATTGTCTCATTCTGTGTCCCCGACCTCGGCTTGTTTGACCTTTTTTTTAACTTTAAGTCCAGCGTGTTGGACTTGCGTGTTTTGCGTGTTGGGTCATACTGTAGTCATGATACTACTAGAGGATTATTCATCTGCCTCGTAGACTACTGAGAATGTACAGCATTCTACCACGAAGAACCAGGTAGAATATTTCTCGTAGACCTAAAGTATTATATGACTCTTGTAGAATCTTTCTTATAGACCGTATTCTATACACCTATAGTATTCTATGAGAACCTTTCTCACAGACCTGTTGAATGTGCAATTGCCTCCAATTAAATTGAGAATTCAAGACTACCAGGAGAATGTATATCTGCCTAATTTTCTCTTCATAAACTAACATCTGGTAAGCAAAATTAGATGGTTTTTTTTTATCCCAATAAATATATCCTGAAAATAACATAATTCCCAGGATGAATAAGCATGTGTTAATCAGCTAACATTATATTCTTCTAAATAAACCTGAAACTAACTGCTTGTCTGAATAGTTGCCAAACATTTATTTGTACAGGTGTTGTATGAATATAGCCAAGCATTTTGAGGGATTTGAAGAACCAAGATTCTACCCCCTCCTAATATCATGGCAACCTTCATAAATGTATGGACCATCAACAGCGTTTAAGCGAGAGAAGTAATTTTTACAAATCCATAAAAACAAAGCAGAGTATTACAAATAAAGAAATCCAGAATAGAATAAACTGGCAAACAAAGAGCTTGTGTAAAGCTGTGACCTAAAATAACTTAGCAATAAAATTAGAGTTTTAGCAGTATTTAAATGGTAAGATATGTTTTATGTACTGACGGTCATTCGGCCATTAAAATGTTTCAAGGGTACTTTGCACGCTACATGTTGCATAATTTAAAAATATTTCTCAATTACAACACTGTGACAAACTACCGTTTGCCACTGGGCATTGGAGAGGACTGATTGCCAGCCTCCTGCCATGTGACTATGGCCCCTCGGATGTATTGCACTTTAAGGAACTGAGTTGGGGCTTATGGACTTATATTATACTGTTATTGACCCTTTAAGAACTGTATTTGGGCACAATGGATTTTTATAATGCTGTTTCTGGCCCGCTTAATTACTTTGGAGCAGTGTTGCAACTTTAAATTGGCACTTCGGATACAGCTGAAGTGCCAAAGTAGTTGAAGTGGCCGCCATTCGACAAACAGAACACGTGGCGGCGGTCATTTTAACTTTTGAACTACTGAACGGATTTTTTTGATCTTTGAGTATGTTTATATTTAAAGGACGCTAATTTCAAATATGTAACATTTATTAATATTGCATGTATACTTTTAAAGTTATAAGAATTATGTAAAAACTGGATATTTTCTGCCAGTGATAATTAAGTTAGTCTATTGTGTTGAGATAATTGTATCACAGGCAGAGGGGAGGATTTCTGCGGGGATGAATGGGGGTGGTTTACTTTATTGTATGTGTTGTAATGTTTTTATTGGTTCTGCAAAACCCTGTGGGCGGTCCTGTATGTGTAAGACCTCCATAAAAGAAGGCCCTTTGGTGCTAATTAAAGATAGTTCTTCTTGACCCTCAACATGTAGTCTTGTCTCGTGATTGGAGGGGACAGCTATATTCACACTGGGGATTGCTATGCTCTGCATACTCCCCTGAGCTTTAATCACTTAGCTCTTTTAAGAGCTTGTTCCTGATATGCTCTCCTGGAGGAGAGGTCTTCCCCACACGGTCCTGGAGGACAGAAGCTGGTCCAGGGTGGACAGAAGACGGCGAGACTCCAGTTAAGCTACGGCGGTTGTAGAGTCTGCGGTGGTTGTGGTGTCCGGTGCGGTGCTTGTGGTCCTAGGCGGAAGCTAGAAAGCGTCCATCAATGGAAGGTACTCGGTCGGAGTACGGGGAGTTCCGTTACAAACACCAAAAAAAAAAAAGCAAAAACCCTGACATCCCTGTATTTCATTATCCCACTGCTGGTTGTAATTGGGATCCTAAGTTAGATCCTAAGTTGGGGCAGGTCTACGGGGCAGCTGCACCAGTCCCAGTTACCCTTGGGTGGCTTAAAACAGCTGCTCCATGGGCCCCCTGCCCGCAACAATTTGGAGGGACCCACCGGGTGGCCAATGCATTTAGTGTATTGTATTGTTGCTGAAAAGAGGAACTGTCAGGCACCTTGACCATTTAGTGGCGTGACTGGTTCCCCTATACTATCACTTGCTCCTAGCTTCATAATAGAGCTCTGCAAGGGAGGGAGGGAGGAGGAGGAGGAAGTGGCAGCAGCGTACACAGGTGGCATGGGGGGAGATAGGCAGGAGTGAGCTTCTGCAGACCATCATGTTCACTTCTATCAGCCTCAGCCAGCATCATCTGGACCCCAAGCAAGTCACCCTCCTAGACCCAAAGGTTTGCTAAAAGAAAGGTTGGCTGCGAACATAAATATTATAATATGTATGTGTCTATGCATGTCTGTGTGTGTGTGTGTGCGTGTATCTGCTGTTCAGTGTGTGTATCTGTGTCTCAAGATGTGTGTGCACATGTCACTGTGTTTATATGCGTGCATCTGTGTGTTAATACCCCTACATGCACACGCATACTCTGTACAAAAACATGCTTACATTCAAACACACAAATACAACCTTGCAAGGATGGCCAAATGGTAGAGTGTTTGTGCAAGGTTTCTCCATTAGCTAATATTAACATACCGGAGAATCCTACTCAGTCCACAGAAAGACAAATACCAGACCTTTACCTAGACTTAAGGGCAGTGTTTGACAAGAAGAATGCCGATTCTTTGCCTCCACACAGGTCATTTGACTGTAAGATTAAGCTTCTACCCGGCACTATGCCTCCGAGGGGCCATGTATATCCTTTGTCTGTTCAGGAAAACTCGGTTCTAGAGGAGTATATTCGGGAGAATTTAGAAAAGGGATTCATCAGGAGGTCTTCTTCTCCGGCCGGGGCTGGGTTCTTTTTCATTAAGAAGAAGGATGGCAAGCTGAGACCTTGTATCGATTACCGAGGCTTGAATAAAATAACTGTCAGAAATGCCTATCCTATCCCACTGATTACCGAGTTATTTGATCGTCTTAAGGGCTCCAAAATCTTCACCAAGTTAGATCTCAGAGGGGCTTACAATTTGGTGAGAATCCAGCAAGGTCACGAGTGGATGACGGCATTCAATACCCGGTATGGCCATTACGAATACACTGTTATGCCATTTGGACTATGCAATGCTCCTGCAGTATTTCAAGATTTGATTAATGAGGTACTTAGGGAGTTTCAGCATGATTGTGTTATTGTTTACCTGGACGACATACTAATACACTCTAAGGAGATTGAGACTCACCATAGACAGGTCAGAAAGGTATTACACAAGCTGCTGCAACATGGTCTATATTGCAAATTGGAGAAGTGCAGTTTTGATCAGTCTCAGGTAGACTTTCTTGGATACGTGATTTCTGGGGAAGGTTTTAAAATGGATCCTGTAAAACTCCAATCTATTTTAGACTGGCCCTTGCCCAAAGGACTCAAGGCTATCCAAAGGTTTATTGGTTTTTCCAACTACTATAGGCGCTTCATTAAAGGATACTCCTCTATCATTGCGCCTATTACCAATATGACCAAACAAGGGGCTGATACTAAGTTCTGGTCTAAGGAAGCTCTTGGTGCGTTCAAGACTCTCAAGGAACTTTTTACCTCGGCTCCCATTCTAGTCCATCCTGATACGACTCTGCCTTTCTTGCTCGAGGTCGATGCCTCTGAGACAGCAGTTGGGGCTGTTCTGTCTCAAAGGTTAGGGGTGGATAAACCGTTACACCCTTGTGGTTTCTTCTCTAAGAAATTTTCTGGGCCTGAGAGCAGATATGACATCGGGGAAAGGGAACTGTTAGCAGTCATTAAAGCCTTAAAGGAGTGGAGACATTTGTTGGAGGGGACCCTACACCCTATTACGATTTTGACGGACCACAAAAACTTGTCCTATATTGGGGAGGCTAAGCGCTTATCCTCTAGACAAGCTCGTTGGTCCTTATTCCTGACTCACTTCAATTATGTACTGACTTACAGACCTGGTTCTAAAAACTCTAAAGCCGATGCATTATCTCGCCAATATGAACCTTCTACTGTACCTGAACCAGTTCTTTCTTCTATAGTTCCGAAATGCAATATCATTGCTAATACGAATCTCAGGATTCATTCTCCATTACTGGCCGAGATCATTAAGTTGCAACATCTAGCACCTAAACAGACTCCTGCGGGCCGTCTTTTCGTTCCTCCTGCTCTTCAACTGGAACTTTTACAGTGTTTACATAATAGCAAGATGGCGGGACATCCTGGTATTCGCAAAACTTACGCGTTGATCTCTAAGGACTTCTGGTGGCCTGCTTTACGGAGGGATATTGAGGAGTTCATCGCTGCATGTGAAGTTTGTACTAAAACCAAACAACCCCATACGCTTCCATGTGGATTCCTGCACCCCTTGGAGGTCCCAGAAAAACCATGGTCCTGTTTGGCCATGGACTTTATTGTCGATCTACCTATCTCTAAAAGACAGACTGTTATCCTCACCGTGGTTGACAGGTTTACTAAGATGGCACACTTCATTCCCCTACACTTCATTGCCTAAACTCCCGTCTTCTCCCGAATTGGCAGAGATATTCGCTAAGGAGATTTTTCGCCTACATGGGATACCCTCTCAAATTGTATCGGACAGAGGCTCCCAATTTGTTTCCCGCTTTTGGAGGTCCTTCTGCTCTCAACTTGGTATTAAATTAAACTTTTCTTCTGCCTATCATCCTCAGTCTAACGGAGCTGCTGAACGTACCAACCAGAAAATTGAACAATATTTACGATGCTTTGTTTCTGAACACCAGGATGATTGGGTCGGTTTGATTCCTTGGGCGGAGTTTGCACACAACAATCTCGTTTGCGATTCTACTCATTCAAGCCCCTTCTTCATGAATTATGGTTTTCATCCGTCTATTCTTCCTTCGGATTCTCCTTCCCAGGGGGTGCCGTCGGTTGATGTTCATGTTGCCAATTTGAGGAAGTTGTGGGATCAAACTCGACAAATCCTTGTGCACAACTCTATGTTGGTCAAGAAACACGCTGATAAACGTAGAAGGGCGGCTCCGGTCTTTGTTCCAGGTGATAGGGTATGGCTGAGCACGAGGAACATCCGTTTAAAAGTGCCCTCCATGAAGTTCGCTCCTCGTTATATTGGACCCTACAGGGTGCTGACCCGTATCAATCCAGTTGCGTATCGTTTAGCTCTTCCTAATACCTTACGCATTCCGAACTCGTTTCACGTTTCATTGCTGAAACCACTCATATGTAACAGATTTTCCTCCACAATAGCCCCTCCTCGCTCCGTTCAGGTGGAGGGTCAGGAGGAGTATGAGGTTAACTCTATTATTGATTCTCGAATCTCCCGGGGGAGAGTACAATATCTGGTTGATTGGAAGGGATATGGTCCTGAGGAGAGGAGTTGGGTACCTCAGGAGGATGTTCATGCTCCCCGTCTATGCAGGGCGTATCACTCTCGCTTCCCATCTCGTCCCGGTTCATTCCGCCCGGTGGGCGTATCTGAGAGGGGGGGTACTGTCAGGGTACCTGTGGTCTCTACCTCCGAAAGAGGTAGAGACTTAGCTGTTCCTCCATCCAGACGGTTTGATGGCTCCCTTCCCCGCGGTCTATCCGGTCATGCTAGGCCGGCCGCGAGGGAGTGACTGCCTTTTACAGCATCTAGGCAGGAAGTAGTCATCAGGACACTCCCCCAGAACGACCTGTCAGTCAATTGATGCAGGACCAATCAGGACGCCTCGGAGGCGTGGTTACTGCTCTGAACAGGGTATTTAACAGAGCTTCTTTCATTAGCTCATTGCCCTGTCGTGGTTCTAGCTTGTTCTAGTCACTCAGTGCTTGTGTATTCTATTATCCCTTTTGGTTTTGACCCGGCTTGTTTACCTTACTCTGCTTATCTCTGTTACCCTTGATTCGGCTTGTCTCTCGCTTGCCTGTCTTCTGTTACCCTCGACCTCGGCTTGTCTTTGACCATTCTATACTGTACTACTTACGTTAGTCCGGCCATTCTAAGGTCCAGTATACGTATCTGGCTACTGTTTGTACTCTGCGTGTTGGATCCCTGTCCCGATCCTGACAATGTAATAGGGGAGTTGATATGATGCAATATACATATATGGATCAAAGGGATGGTCAGACAGATGGATGAATGGACAGACAGATGGACGGGAGGATGTATGGAAGAACAGATATATTGAACACAAGAAACTGCAACAGAGATTTATTTTTATATTGAACAGAAGAGTAGTGTCACCTTGTTATATGCTGATTGCTGAATTAATATTTATAACTTGTTTTCTGTCGTATAGAATGACCTGGTCTTTTACTTTTGCATATATTACTATACAGTCAATTTGCTTGACGCACAAGACAATTGTTTTAGACACCAAAAGGTTTATTCCAAATGCTAACTTTTGTCAATGTCTGGATTGTCATGCGGTGGGTAGATTGATGACACCGCTTTTGGTTTGTATTCAAAAATATGTAACTTTTTGGCAGGCACATCACCATCATTCCCTGTTTCTATCAAATGCATCATTTGTGCTCTGTGTAGATATTATTTCAGTCACATCCGTTCCCCAGTTTGGTCGCAAAGTCCTAGCAGAAAAATGTAATTCGGTTTTGTACCGCACATTTCTTATCCTCTATTACTTTTTAAGTCTGAGAAGTAGTTTTGCAGCTGTCTCCATGGCAAAGAGAATGAAAGACTCCAGGCTGATCTTTCCCGATATGTCTGAATATATGTTTCATTATCCGTATGTGTCAGGTTGTCATGTACGTTTTATTAAAATGCATGTTGAAATTCACTCACCTTACTCCGATGTTTCATTTAGTTCTATTTGCTAAATATACAAAAGATTTCAACTGGCCGCGGATGTCATATTACTAGAACTCTTTCATAGATATTGACGCTTTAGTCCTGATATGAAAAAGGAATTGATTATTGCTAAATTAGCATATTAATAATTGGATTTTTAAGTAAGAGTATTCTAAAAGGAGAACTACCAACCTAGGTAGCTAATTGTGTTTTAAGACAAAGAATTGCTCACAAAATGACAGATCGAGAATTAATTCTGGAATTGAGGTGATATGCGTATTGTAAAATATAATATTATTAACCACATTAGTATATTTAGCACTAAGAACAGAGCATGGCATATGTCAAATTTGATGGACTTTATTTAAATCACTATCATGTTATATGTCATAGTACGTATTTATTTACGTATTATAGTTCTTGCACAATGAATATTTTTGAAACAGCATAAAGTGACCTATATCTGGTAACACCATCCATGAATTTTTCTTACATTCTTATAGTGGTGGGATTTGATGGCTTTGTTGTGAACAGTGTTTACTTAGCCGTGAATCAGGACGATAAGTGGAATGGGAAACAAGGGGGAATGCCAGTGATGCGAATTGCATCAATGGCGTTGCCTAAAGGAATGACCCTCCTGGAAAGTATGTGGGTTCACTCTAAAAATAGGTCAATCTTCCTGGCATAAATAAATGTTAAAACAGAAGGGTAGGATAAATACTAAAAATATTAACTTTGAATATCAAAGTGCAGGCTGCAAACAGTAAAATTATAAGGGATACCCTCAACCCACTACAGAGAAAAGAAACAAAATTATACTAAACAACATAATACAAGTTGCGCCAATAACAGAGTCCAAAGAGTTCAAAGTATGCTTCAAATAATCTTAATAGGTAACCGACTGGACTTTAAAAATGCTTGTAGATATATTTTGAGAAAAACAGAAAACAACCAATAATAGTGCAGATTGTCTGATGCTAAGTTGAAGACACACAACAGAGATATTGGACTAGCACTCACATTTAATAGAGCTATAAACCAACTCTACATTTGGTAGAGCAGTAGACACTACTCATGTATAAGCGCTTGGGTGGTGTGAGCTCCACTAAGGATAGTCACCACTGGACAACCAGAAAAAAAGCCTATCAGGTAACCAAGGGTCCCCAATTAAAGATCCCTTGGTTAGAAATAAAAAATGCAATCTCCTAGGCCAGAGATAGTGGATGGTGAAAGAAGCCACAGGACAGTTGGATCCATTCTGAAAACCCATATCTGTACTTTAGACCCACTGTATCAGGATGTATATTTCCACTGGTATAAATTTTATAATTTACATACACACATTTTATTACATTGAACTTTACTCCTTTACCTTAAATCCATACATTTGAGAATATATGCAATGTGAACATCTACAAGATATTTTGAAGCATTGTCTCAATACGAATATATAATAACCCCAAGGATTTCTATAAGCATTCCTTATGTGCACTGAGAAGAGAAATACATTTTTCATTTGCATTGCTTCTTTTTCTTTTATCTTTCCTGTATGTGAATGTCCTGATTTGACCTGTTGACGTTTGCTGCATTAGTTTCATTTTGTACTTGATCTCCCTTTGCTGAAACTTGTCCTTGTCAAGCAAATCGTTATGCTGTATGTATAGATAATACACCCACCCATATCCTTTATTATACAGGATAGCATCTCGTTCGTCTAATGAGATACATTATTAAACAACGTGTGCTGAATTTCAGAATTACACAGAAAGAACTAAGATTTTGAACATAAGGTAACACAAAATACATGCAGAAAGTTACAGTGAGGTCTTATGGGGACAAGTCCACTCACGTTCTCATGTATTAAATAGACAATGCAGTAAAAAAAAGTAAAATTTAAAAAGTTATAAAAAATAAGAGGCTTTGATATTCAGTACTCGTCAGTGTTGCCTAAGCTGGTAGCAGCTATGCCATGGTATACTACTGTCAAAGGAAATACAGGCACAATCGTGGTAGGGACATCTTTAGCAAAAAAAAACCCTAAAACAGCATGAAACAAAAGTACTCAGACGGGGTATGCATAAGTGTAGTAGTTATGGTACTATAGTTATGAGACTCTATAAGCATGGAGGTACAAACAGAGGATATAGCGGAACTAGCAAACAGTGGAAGGAGAGAGAGTGAGTTTGGCTATGAAGATGAGGGAACTCTATATAGATTTTGGTCTTCTAGGTGTAGATGTACCAAATAAGCTATACCACCATATCAATAAAAAGAGGCATTCAAAATGCATTCCTATAGTTCTAACCCTTTAACTCCTTAAGGACCAAACTTCTGGAATAAAAGGGAATCATGACATGTCACACATGTCATGTGTCCTTAAGGGGGGTAAAAATCAATGATATGTCTACGTCATAACAACCCGGCCCTTAAAGAACATATACTTACTGTCACGTATACATCCTCTCCATATGCTATGCACAACATAAATCACCTTTCCAGGAGTAGGAGAAGTGCTGCTTGGCGGTCCTTTGCCATAAGGCCGGGCTTTTGCAACATGCCGGTGGACGCCTGCCACTGCGGATCCACACTGTTATGTAACCCCACGTCTGTCCACGGTGGTAGTGACGTCGATGTGTGGGTGACGTCACGCAGAGGATGCGCGTGCATGTTTTGGGGTCAAAGGCCAGGTACAGCCAATCGGATTCACAAGTGGATTATTTAACCCCTTAAGGACCAAACTTCTGGAATAAAGAGGAATCATGACATGTCACACATGTCATGTGTCCTTAAGGGGTTAAACACCCTAATTTCTTCTACTCATTGCCCTGTCGTGGTTTCCCTTTGCTGGTTATCCAAGATTGTGTTCCTGATCATGTTTCTTTGGTTATTGACTTTGACTTTGTTCTGACTTCCCTGAATTCTGGTATCCTTGACTATTGGCTATTCCTTGCAACTGTGTTTCATTCTGTGTTCCTGACCTCGGCTAGTATTTCGACTATTCTCTGGTACATTAAGTCCGGCCATTCCAAGGTCTGGTTAGACGTTATCCTTATTCCTAAGTGTGATACTAATACTGCATGTTGCATCAATTGTAATCCTGACACTTACATAAGATGATCTTCTCTTTCATGATTAGAAAGACTGTATAGATCTCCTATATATTGGCGTAGAATTTGTACAGGCTGATTTAAAACTACTCTTACTGGTGATATCCTCGATGATTAAGTGGAGAAATGCAACATTCCTTCAATTAAACACAATCAGGACTAAGATGAATTGGAGCTATAATAATTGAAAAGAATTTAGTCTGCATTGCCAACATTGTTGTTGTTACCCATAAAAGCTTGTCTTTAATTAAGAACTGTTTTATCCAGCGCAGTGATTACTCATTTGTTGTTTGGTTTTTATATTGTATGACTATTACTGAGTGGCAGTTTATATGTTCTCCCAGCTTTGGCATTGTATAAAATGTAATTTATGAATCAGTACATTGTGTAAGCTGCAAGTAAAATTCTAAATAAAATTATTTCAGCTGAAATACAACATGATTTATTGGGCTATATCCTTGAGTGTTCAGCTTACACAGCACAATGGAATACAGTACGGTACAGAGAGGTAAGGATATCAGTGCAAACCACCAGTGAGGAAGGCAGCACTGCACAGTGGAAAGGACAGCAGTAAAATACAGTGGGGATGCAGGTAGGTGGGCAGCACTGCACAGTGGAAAGAACAGCAGTAAAATACAGTGGGGATGCAGGTAGGTGGGCAGCACTGCACAGTGGAAAGGACAGCAGTAAAATACAGTGGGGATGCAGGTAGGTGGGCAGCACTGCACAGTGGAAAGGACAGCAGTAAAATACAGTGGGGATGCAGGTAGGTGGGCAGCACTGCACAGTGGAAAGGACAGCAGTAAAATACAGTGGGGATGCAGGTAGGTGGGCAGCACTGCACAGTGGAAAGGACAGCAGTAAAATACAGTGGGGATGCAGGTAGGTGGGCTGCACTGCACAGTGAATGGACAGCAGTAAAATACAGCGAGAATGAAGGTAGGAGGATACTTGCAACATTCAACAAGAGCTGAGATAATGGTAACACTATGTAGCTGAGAGAATGGTAGTATCATACTGCAGTGAGGATGGTAACACTATACAGAAGTGAGGATGGTAACACTATGTAGCAGTGAGAATGGTAACACTATACAGCAATGAGGATGGTAACACTATACAGCAGTGCGGATGGTAACACTATACAGCAGTAAGAATGGTAACACTATACAGCAGTGAGGATGGTAACACTATATAGCAGAGGGGATGGTAGCCAGACAATTAAATTATATTTCCCCCAAATTGTCTTCACTTGCCAAAGTCAAATAACCAACTCTGTAGTTACAATACCATACATCCACATGCCAGCTAACCCTCTCCATCCCCAATTTAGACTGCCACATATGCCTGACAAATAACTGCCCCTCTGCCTAAATAAGATTTTGCTACATTTGCAGTTCAGACACACTACATGCTGCACACAGACACACTCTATGAAGTACAAATACAAACTCCCTACAACACACACTCCATGAAGTACACAGACACTCCATGCAGCAAATAGACACACCTCATGCATATCAAAAGCACATCACATGCTTTAAATTTTGCAGACAAATGAACGAATTTGATAAATTAAAGCTGAAAAGATGCAAACAAACTTTACCACCCTTCCAAGGCATGAATCAGGCCCCAGTCCATTTCCCTTACTTCTGATTAACTCACTCAGCCAACACAGGGGAGGGCTCCTTCCTCTCTTCAAACCCAAGACAACACTGAAAGCAGGTTGAGTTACTTTCTTCATAAACCCACAAGGTGTCAGGATCGGGACAGGGATCCAACACGCAGAGTACAAACAGGTGGTAGGTACGTATACCGGACCTTAGAATGGCCGGACTAACGTAAGGAGTAAGCAAAGAATGGTCAGAGACAAGCCGAGGTCGGGGGAACGAGAGAGCAGGTAAGCGAGAGACAAGCCGAGTCAAAGGGTAATAGAGATAAGCAGGGTAGAACAAACAAGCCGGGTCAGAACCAAAGAGACAAATAGAAAACAAGAGCACTGAGTGACTAGACAAGCTAGAACCACGACAGGGCAATGAGCAAATGCAGAAAGCCCTATTTTATACCCTGGTTCTAGATAGGAATCACGCCCCCGACGAGTCCTGATTCGTGCCGGGACTTGATTGACAGGTCGGAACGGATTGTCGTCATGACGTCGGCTACTGAGCACCGCGTCATAAAAGGAAGCGGATTCCTCGCGGCCGGCGTGTAAACGGCCGAGAGAACTGCGAGGAACGAGTGAGTCAACCCCTCTGGGAGGATGAACGTCTAAGTGTCTCACCTCCTCCGAGGTAGAGACAACAGGTACCCTGACACAAGGAAGGCACCCTGCGTTCTGGTGTGAGAAGGGGTGGGTCTAAATGGAGGCAGCAACTGACTCAGAATCCATTCCTTCCTGCCACTCATGGGACCTTGCCTAATAAAAAAAACCTGTGTGCTCTCACCTCTGCTAAGGACTTCACTGCTCTCCATTCCCTGGCGGGTGGCCAAGAGAGGACCCCTAAATTCTGGTGGGTCCCAGTGCCATTGCACTTGTTACTCCTGCAGTAGTTCTTAGTTCTGCCTCTGGCAGAGAGGATGGGAGCACCACAGAGCAGAGAGGATGGTAGCATCACAAAGCACAGAGAAGATGGTGATACCATACAGCAGAGAGGATCAAAGCACCGCACAGCAGAGAAGATGGTGATACCATACAGCAGAGAGGATTGAAGCACCGCACAGTAGAGAAGATGGTGGTACCAAACAGCAGAAAGGATCGAAGTACAACACAGCAGAGAAGATGGTGGTACCATACAGCAGAGAGGATCGAAGCACCGCACAGCAGAGAAGATGGTGATACCATACAGCAGAGAGGATCGAAGCACAACATAGCAGAGAAGATGGTGGTACCATACAGCAGAGATGATCGAAGCACCACACAGCAGAGAAGATGGTGGTGCCATACAGCAGAGAGGATCGAAGCAAAGCACAGCAAAGAAGATGGTGGTACCAAACAGCAGAGAGGATCGAAGCACAACACAGCAGAGAGGATCGAAGCACAACACAGCAGAGAAGATGGTGGTACCATACAGCAGAGAAGATGGTGGTACCATACAGCAGAGAGGATCGAAGCACCGCACAGCAGAGAAGATCTATATATAGATCAATATAGATCAATATAGATGCAAGGATTGTAACACTATATAGCAGAGAGGACAGTAGCCTCATACGAAGAAAATAGGTCAGCATCACACAACATCAAGCAAGCATAAATAAGTACGGATACTCTGTGAGCCATGAAGGTGAGTCAAATCTCAAAAAAGAATAAGCAGTCCGATAGTGCCAAAAAGCAGAAAAGAAGGAAGTACCAAGTAGCAAGAAATGATGCATTGTCTGCACACACGGACCCTCTAGATTGACCAAGGAGATCTGGGTATAGGGTTGCCCATTAAAGAGTTCCTGACATTTAGAATTTTTACAAGGATTAAAACACGGACACCAAAAAGCCGTGTTTTGTTTTGTTTTATATATATCCCTAAATCAAGGGAGGTCTGCAAGAACATAACCAGCTGTTGCAAAATTGCAATTCCCATAATACGTTTCCTTAAACATAGTAAAGTGTCATATGAGTTGTAGTTCTAACTATTGGCCACCTCTGAACTAAATCAGTTGGCGATATAGCAACCCTATTAATTATAGTGACCATCTGTTAATTGCTCATATACATAAATATATCTGGACTCCTACAAACGAGGGATACACAAATTGGGTCAACATAAGGCATTATCATTTCTAGATAAGGACACCTGAGGGTACAGATATGGGTAAGCAGGAAAAGTAGTTTTTTTTCTCTGCTTACTTAACTTATCCTTTTGAATTGGAATAGTTTATTTGCTCTTATTGTACTATTGAACTGTGTTTGGAACACAGACAGACTGAGATCAAAGGACATCAGCAACCAACTTACAAAAACCTGTCTCAGTCTCTTCAGAAAAACGCTCTGCCCTTCTTATGGATAACAAACCATACATCATCTACAAAGAAGCATTGAAACATGGAGAGAGGGTTAAACATTATTGATGTTCAAATACTTGTTTGCTTTTAGCCTGTGTGATAGCCTGTTTTGCTTTGATTTTGTTATTCCTAACTCTCAAGGTTTGAAATGGCAAAGGAAATTCATAAAATAAAATTAAAAAATAGTCATTTTTTTTGTAATACAGAACTGCTGTGACATAAAATATTTTTTTTTACTAAATGAATGTAATATGCAGTTCAAGGAAAGAAAATTGTTTCTGTGAACGGTGAAGAACTGACAAGAAAATTGCAAACGTTAGGTCAAGCGTTTTGTTTTCTTCTCACTTTAGTGAATAACCCCAAAACATTTGAAAAATAGCAAGATGTAAATGTAGGCGAATTGGATAACGTATTATAAACCACATAGATAAATTGGAAACCGCTTCTTGTGTTAACTCAACTAAGGGTTCCTCTCCAATTTGTTGGCAAATAGCTGGTAACAGCTACCATTTACTGATAGGTTTCCAAGCTTGTCACTTTTTTTTACTGGCTGACCACCAATAATGTCTGTTTGCAAAGAGACGTTTGCAAATAATTTGCTCATTGGTAAAGCACAGAATAACACAATGTGTAAGTTGTCACCATAGCAACCACACCTTGATGGTAAAAAAAAAGGAAAACAAGATGGCTGCCCTCAACAGAACAAGCATACATTCAAATTAATAAAACATACAATATTTTTGGCAGGCCCTCTTCTAGCGACCCAATGCCTGTTCTTATGAGATTTACCCACTTACTTAGGATATCCTTCCTCCTGGAGCTCTCTGCAGTGTAAGATTAAATAGTGCCCCAAAATGAGGCATCTGTGACATAGAAGAATGTAAAAATTGTTTAAATGGCTCGTACACTTTACAGAAATTAATCAATTTGTGTTTTATAGCACATCTTTTTAAAGGACTACTTAGACTACCATAAACACTACAGCCCTCTGCCTGTTGGATAATTGTAAGACATTAAACCACTTTAGAATGATCTGAGTTCTTACTTGGGTCTGTCAGGATCCACTCACCACCTCCACTTTGTTAGTGTAGCTTAGGAACAGTGTAGGGTTCTGCTCACACAAAGAAACTGGAGGAATGGAACAGCACCAGGAAATAAGCCACACCATTCTAAAACAGTTTGACTCCTTACAATGGTGGGTCACCAGGACTTCCAACCTCCCCATTGTGTAGTGGTTATGGTGATTGCTGTGTCCCTTTAACATAATTGCAGATTGATATGGTTTAACTTTTTTATGTGCTTTAGACTGTCAGTGTAAGTGTTTTTTTTTTCCAATAGAATGTATAGGTAGTTAGCGGTAGTCAACTTCATTGTGCTAGGCAAGAAGTTGGGTGTTAAGCTTTGAGGGACAGCAGCAGCCATTGAACAGTAGCAAGAAACCAGTTACTAAATAGCTGTTAGCACCTCTGAATAGAATAATGGGAGCTATTTCGGAACTGGGTCTGAGTAGCGGCAGCTAGCAATTCTCTGTCGCTACTGTTGACATTCTGCAATCGGTAAACAGCTGCTACTCAATTATAGTAGAGGCAGTTATTTAAGGGAATAGCATCCGACCGATAAAAATCAGCAACATCGTTGGAAATGAGCTTAATTTAGCCTAAATATATGTAAATGTATTTTTCAATCTACCACATTTCATTTATAGAATAATCCCAGAAGTAAACATAGTTAGATTATTTTTACAAATGGAATGAATGGGATTCATGGAGTAAGCAGCATTAAAGGAATTTATTTAGACCACAAAGGACGAAACACCATACAGCGTTTCAACCAGCGGGATTTACTCATCTACTCCATTTGTACAGATTGACAGATTGGGGTTTTGTGGTTTCTTGATATGATGTTCCGGTTGGCAGTGGACTCACTTATGACATATGTTCCTGCGTTCAGTTTCCCACTATTATATTTAAATTATTTAAAGTTTTAACAGCAAACTGCATCTTTAGCCAAATCATAAGTCTTCTGGCTGCTTGAGACATTTTAAAGATGGTGGAGCACTAGGTTCTACTTCCAAAATTCGACTCCACCTCCTGACTTATTGGGCTCTGCTCATTTTACCCCACATACTCAACTCCTAACCCAATAAGGACATTAATGTTCTGTTGATAACTTTAAACCTATAAATACATATATGTAGGAAACAAAAATCAATTTAAAGTGAAATTCTACTGCCAAAATACAAAATAAATATAAAACATTGTTTAAAAGTTATACCCCAAATGAAAACATACATGCATTTAATGATGCATTTTCCCAAAAAAACAGCTTGCAAAACCTGCAGATCTCTTGTCTGCTGACTTTACAAACCCTCCCCTTGTAACCCCTTCCAGACTTTCTGTGTCTGTCCAATCATAGACTTCCCTATGCAGCTCAATGAGAAGTCTTTGCAAGGCAGCTGCTCTGGGCAATTGCTACCCTCTGAGTTTAACTCACTGAGCTAACGAAACCAGGAAGTAACTGGACCTGTTGTCTACTTGAAAGCCAAGGGAGTGTCACTAGTATAATTTATAAAAGAGACTATTTCTCTTGAAATCTGCACTTTTTGCAAAATGAAAAAATGGGACTCACTCTTCACATATAAAGATTTTCAGCAAGCTAAAGTGCTATGTGTCTGGAATGTCCCTTTAAAGAGGTCCAACTCCACCCCGTTACCCAATGACGGTCTTGGGGGACTGAATAATACACAGGTCTGTCTTTTAGGGCATCTAGGATCTAGCATCTCTAAATCCTGGCTTCTAAAACCATCAATAAGGGGGTACTAAACAGCAAAACTAATCAGACAGACACAGCATGTTTTTTTTTTGTTTTTTAACAAAAAAATATTATTAGTCCCAATCACAACGATAGATTTGATTTATTTAAATGAATAAATTATACCATGTACCCTATTGAGCAAAATATGGAATTCCTGTAAACTGACAACAAAAATTGGGAAATGTGCCCATTTGTCGCTCTCTTTATCCTTCACTGCTACTTATTGCAATTACAGGTTAAGGTTCTTCAACAAAAAGTAAAAGAGAAGTTTTCAGCTAAGCGGATACCTGGAAGGCAGATACAGATATGATTTAATAAGGCTATCAAGATTCTGTAGGTTATGGTCTTGAGAACTACTTTCATTATATAAGGCAAATTGAATAAAGTCAAAACACCTTTTACAGCTTTGATAGCAATGAGATAATTCTCCATAATGTGCAAAACTCTATGTAACCGAGTCATTATACAGAGAGAGCACTCATTAGTCAGTGTCAGAATTATTCATATATTTCAAAGAGTGACTTTATCTCGAGAAGTGCTGTGAAAATTATGATTTATCTGTGGGATGTTTATAGAGACTGCTCAGTATTTTTTATTGCCCTTAAAGAGATGGGAAAATGTGTTGATATGCCACTAAATGCGTAATGATGTAATATATTTATATATATTTATTTTGCCCCAATTTTTCACAAGCTGAACTCAAAGATCTAAGTACACAAAATACATAAAATACATATTTCTCTCAAATATTGCCTTTTCTTGTGGCTAGTATAAGGCACACCTGTGCAATAATCATGCTGTCTAATCAGCATCTTGATATGCCACACCTGTGAGGTGGATGGATTATCTCAGCAAAGGAGAAGTGCTCACTAACACAGATTTAGACAGATTTGTGAACAATATTTGAGAGAAATAGGCCTTTTGTGTACATAGAAAAAGTCTTAGATCGTTGAGTTCAGCTCATGAAAAATGGGGGCAAAAAGAAAAGTGTTGCGTTGTTTTGTTCAGTGTATATATAAATATATATGGATTTATATGGATTGACTACAAGAAAGCCAAAGATACAATGAACAAAAAGAACACTCTAAACATTATACCATTGCAAATTTTTAAACCCAGTATGGTGCCAGGAGTAAGTAGTCAAACCATTTAGTAAAGGTTTGACATCTAACAAGGAGTCTTCATATTCTTCTCTGCCTCTTCTGTGTACTAGAAGGAGAGCCAGAAGCTCCTGCTTAAGCTAACTTATTGGTTGAGTGTATCTGCTGACTGCTCTCAGTTAAGCTATGCACCACTGAGCTTGGCTAATCAAGGGCAACTTCCTGTGAAGAGGAGATGTGGAGTTGAGCCCTTGTAAGAGGTCAGTCAATAACTAAACGGTTTGACTCCTGTAGTGGTTATCGTGCTAGGAGATTTCCTTTAACCCCTTAAGGACCAAACTTCTGGAATAAAAGGGAACCATGACATGTCACACATGTCATGTGTCCTTAAGGGGTTAAAGGAATGGTCTTTGAAGACTCAACCAGGATTTTATTATATAATTCCAGAGTACCACTATATAAACCTGTCCCATTTACACTAGAAATAGCTAGTTTAATTGTTGTTTAGGTAATTTAATGGAGGAAAGTTCTGTTTAGTTTTGACACAAAAGTTCAGTTTGCGTTGGTACATAAAGATAACTAATTCATGGTCTGCTGAACAAAATCATTCAGCGGTCAGATGCAACCTAAGTCAAAAATACAGGGTTTTCATAAATTATTCACATTATTGTAAGCTTTAAAAATATGTTGTTTAAGAAGCCATTTTAAAACAGTTTGCTATAATTAATTACCTAATATAATAGATTTTTGTTTTAATGGTGCAGCCTAGGACAGTTCAGTCAATACTCCAATAAGCCAGTTTGAATTTGTCTGCTTGAATTCACCGGAATGCAATTTGCCGGACGATTTCGAAATTTTGCCCCAATTTAATGCAACATCGAATCTAATGCACATTCAAATTTTGGAAACTTTATTTTCCAAAAAAGGTGCACATTAGATTCGAGTAAATATGGTAATTTATACAAAGTGTTGCCACCCCTGTACACACACTACATGCACTACACACAGACACTGCATTCACTACACACTACATGCACTACACACAGACACTGCATCCACTACACAGACACTATGTGCACTGCATACAGACACTGAATCCACTACACACACTGCATGCACTACACACAGACACTGCATCCACTTCATGCACTACACAAACACTGACACTGCACTGACTACACAACATCTACTACAAAGAAACTGCATGCACTACACTATATTCACTACACACACACTATGTATCCACTATACACATGCATACAATGCATTCACTGCATCTCCTGGATGTGCATGAGGTTTGGGGAGCGGGCAGCATTTTATCCTCCAAGCCAGGCAGCACAATGTCTTGGGCTGGCCCTGCCTGCAAGTAACTGCTCGCTGTATGTTCTGCTGTACAGCCTATTAGTGAGGTAGTGAAGTGGGGTCACATTGAACAACTTACACTGTGATCCTAGAGAGCACCAGCTGTACACTGTTCATGTATGGGTAGGATATGACATTCCATAGACCTAGAAACATCCCTGCAGATGGCCCATCAGCTTACAACCTAAAAGACATAATAGGGAGTGACATAAAAGGTAGAAGGGGTTACTCCATACCTGAAAAATGTTACAGCTAGGGAAGAGCCACAAAATACCAGCTAGTTAATAGAAATACACAAGTATTGTATTTTTATCAAAATGTAGAAGGAACATAATGTTCTCAATGCATCATTGCTTCTTTGGTCTGTTTGCAATCTACCATATTTTAACATCTCTAAGGATTTACGCAAGGTTGTATTAAATCTCACAGAGTCTGACATGGTGAACCGAAATAGACCTTACGAGATATTGCCCACATTGCACTCAATTCACAGTTAAATGGATTGCAGCATGTTTGTCACTGTATCTCTTGCTGGGCTCATGGCCCAGCTTCCCCGATTCGACGTGTAATGAGCATAAAGTAGACTAGGTGGTTAACCTGTATCAGCATTTACGAATGCTATTTCAATAATTGACTTCAAGTTGAATTCACAAATTCATGTTTTTCTGATGTAGAATTTAACTGCCAATCACTGGTTCTCCTGCTTTAGTTGGGAGTTTTCCTGTTCTTGGTGTGTTGTTTCACAATTCTCCACGGCAGATTTTCCCAGTGAAGGTATGCTGGCTCTGATATTTTTCAATTTAGAATGTATTGCTTTGCTAAGATATATGACTAGAATACATAATATTCATTTAACCGTTCTCCTGTTAGCAGCCATTCATTTTAGCCCAGTGTACAGATAATTAATTTTTAAATGCCTTTTAAAACTCATTAGAAAAAATTCTGTTTCCAGGAGGTGGATGAAATAGGTTTATTGCTTATCTAAAATGTTTTTTAATTTGATGATTTTTTTTTCACACATTATGATACGATACTCGTTTTAACAAGGACAATTCTTATCCTATCTGTATTCTAAAAAGCAGTTATTTGGGGAGTCATTTATTACGTAACCTGCTGTTGAACTTGCCAGCTTTGATGAAAAGACAGCAGCTACATTCAAAAGAACATTAACTGCTTCAAAAATTGTTACTGGGAATCTGTGATTGAAAAGGGCTGGAACACAGCAGAACGCAACTCAATATTATTATAATTATTATTGTTATTATTATTCATAAAACTCCAACGCAAATTCGATATCACCTTTGGATCTTGCACAAATCACTGGAACATATCATTCAGCAGTAGGAGCTATAATCAGGAGGGGAAGGAGTAGGGACAGAGTGATTGATTGACAGTGACACAATGCACTGTGGTAGTTGTACCCAAATTATTGCAATTTTATCCACGCATGCATGTACATCTAACTGACATACAGGCCTGATTGCCTGCTATCTCCAGCTGCCTGTGCACAGCGAACGTCAGAAGAACTTATGCATCAACACCTATGCCATGAACTGTTGATTTCTATTCTTTTTATGGGATTTTTTAAATGGTGTCACCAGAAACAGGTCACCAGAAAAAAGAGCCATGATAGCGGGACAGGGATCCAAATTGGTACCATCTTGCAAGCACCAGTATTTTGTGGAAGTGTGCTTTATCTCCATATGACTTCTTATTATAATTTTATAACACCACTATTAATTTTTAATGTCATTTATCTGCTTCAATTCACCAACTTCTCTTGGATTTCTTTTTTTTTTTTACTTGTGTTTAGAACTTGTTGTCTTATAAAATGTATTGTGCAAGAAAGCAGCCATTTTTGCCAGACATCATTCGTAACCCCTCCATAACCCCCAGCATTGGCATCCTGAAAAGTTGGACGACCTGATGGGTTAAAGTTGGTGGCGTCAGTGGCTCTGCCCAATGGGGGCGGACTCTCCCAAATTACCCGTATGCAATTTTGTCATGAATGATTGCTAGGCTTCAATCAAACTTAGGGCAGGACTCTCAGAGAGCACTTTGTGCAGTACATCTAATGATGTGCTCATGCTACACCTTTAAGGGTAGTTCTCTGGTGTCTCCAAAAGTAGGACATGAAGGAACAAAGTTGGGACGCTGGGACAGGACCCACAAATTGTGACTGTCCCACTGAATTCGGGATGGTTCGGAGGTATGCTTCTTTCTCATAATTGTACCCATCTTATTCGGAGCCTCTGATGTCCTATTACAAATCTGGGATGTCTTGGAATAAGAAGTAATGTGAGCTCAAAACAGATGAGACCAATGAATCACTTTTCAAAATTTGAAAGAAAGGGTACAAAGTGTCATATGGCAGAGGTAAAACAATATCTCCAAAACTATTCCACTGTTTCTTTAATAGTAATGAGTCTGTAGAGACCTTCCCGTCTCATAAATCTAAGGCTTTTGGGAAGGATCATGCCCCCACTCTAATATTAGAAAAGCAAAGACTGCTTCCGCAAAAAATATCCAACCTAAAAAAAATATCAATCTGTACCTACTCCTATCTCTAATTATATGTTGGTTCTGGTGTCAATAGAAATAGATTTCCGTTCTTTTCAAGATAACTCGTATCTCCATGCTCGTTGGCCTCATTGCCCAATCTTGTTCTGTAGGATTTTGCTTGATGAGTTTAGAGTCAACTGCAACGTCCCATTCTGTCCCCAATAAATGTAATGCTTTTCAATAGCAGTTTACTTATAGCTAGTGTAGTCTAATTACCCACTATAAATCTTACTTTGAAAAGTGGTACATGTTACAGAAAATGGCACGTTTATCAAAAACATATCTGAATGATTAATTTGGTTCATACTTAAATACACACATTCACATAGAAACAAATAAATATATACATATATACACACATACATAAAAATATTTACTGAGTCATTTTTATGCTCAGGTGAAGTGAACATATTTATTTTTTAATAATCGCAACAACAAACAGATGAACAGCATGTGTTTGACAAATAATGTCATGTTTTTGAAAAATCACAGCAAACAATTTGAATGCACAAGTCTGTAGATAATTCATCATTTTGATTATCTTCATAATGACTTTCCAAAAATTTGCAGTATTTCATAACACGGCATTAAGAACAATGGAGATTTTATGTCTTGCAATTTTATGTTAATAAATGCAAGGTTAGTCGAGCGTGCACGATGCTGTCTTGATGCAGAACGCGGTAAAATTGGGCCGATCTCACCTGGAATTAACCACATAAACTTAGCTAATGTCTTATTCCAGTCATGTCATCTCTAACCAAGATCAGGTGGAGGCCAGGCCATGATGTCTCTGTCTGACCTGGGCATGCATCAATTCTATAGAAGAACAGACTCAACAGTAATTGTTCTACTACAGTCTGCCATTGACACTTTTGCCCCTAAACACAATGTTACTGTATAAAATATGCTCCTCAGTTAGGAGCCTTTAAAGGGACACTATAGTGTCAGGAAGAACACAAATGTGTATTCCTGACACTATAGTTCTAAAACCAACATTTAGGTGGTCGGGCGCCCTTATCTCGGGTTAGAAAGGTGTTTTACTAATCTATTTCCAGCGCAGGCCTCCTAGCATCTAACACCGCACCCGATCCACCTCCTTAGCTGATATCATCAGGTTTGACGATTTCAGCCAATTCAATGTTTTTCTATAAGAAAGCATTGGGAGGATATTGCACATGCCATTCAATGCATCGTAAGTGCATCTCTATGGGGAACGTACAGAACCTCCATGGGGAGAGGTTACTAGAGGTGTTCCTAGGCAGCAATGTAAACTGTGAAAGCTGTGTAAAACAAATGCAAGGTACTCAGGTGTTGATGCAAACTGGAGGAGCCTTATATAGCGTCAAAAGAACATGTGTCTTTTTTATTATATTGTTTCTTTTTGTCTTATTTTATTTATTTTTTTGTTTTGTGTTTTTTTAACAATTTTATTCTGCAGATAGACAGTTCCCAGACAAGTTCTCAAGGCACACCAACAGTCTGGGTTTTAATAGTCCCCTACTGGACAAAATTAACCAGACACTTGAAGGGTAATTGCATCCACTCAGGGCAGTTTTTTTTAAACTAACATGTCTTGACTTGAGAAGGGTTTGTTGAAGTCAAGACAAGTTTATTCACTAAACTCCAAATTTTAGCAGATTAAAACTGAGGTGAAAATAGCTTTCTCAACACCTACCTATTGAAAAAGCGATATTTAGAGACGTAATGCATCCAGCCATTTGGGCATGTGTTTGTCCTGCATGCCCGCTGGCTCAGTAGGGGATTTATTATATTTTTACTGCCTGCTATGTTCGCTTGTTGGTTTGGATTTTGTAAGTTAAAGTTTTTTTTTAGAATTGCAATAAAGAAGAAAGTTGTATGTTCAAATGTATTCACAAGTCTGCATTTTTGAGTGCAAAGATTTATTCCGTCGGGGTAATTAAAAAAAATAAATATTGCTTATTATTCGTTTAGGCATTTATTAGTTCTTTTGTATTTTGTTTTTGTTCAGTTCAGATATTTCTACATACTCTGAATTTCAGCTAATCTAAACAATTAATTATCTTAAATGTTGAAAGTCATGTTTAATAAACGCCCCTTCTTAATAGTTTTTACCGCTGATTTTAACTTTGCACAAATTTTACAGGCACCAATAAATGTTTAGATGTTCTTTGTAATAAATATTGTGGTTAATCCAAATCAGCCATCGGTAATAGCCTCTTGTTCTTCTGTCTATTCACAAGACAAATGTGTTTTGATTTTGTTATTCAGCTTTTTTTTAATCTGAAAAACTAATTAGTAATTACAACTTATTGACTCTAGTCGTTGTCCCTCCCATGACAACATGCAGTTTGGATAATTCTGTGATTGTCACCTGGCATGACCCTAATAAAAAAATAAGCACAAGGAATGGCACATTCATGCAATGCAGTCAGATTTTGTTACTGGGTTTCCAAGTATAACAACGAATACAACAAATAAATGGAATCTACTTAAACATTTGTTTTAGGATAATGCAGATAAATATAGCTTTTAGTTGTGTTATTTGTATTCTTGTATGTAAAAATGACTTTATAATAACTGCATAATAATAATACAATTTTATTATATAAATACCTACAGTTACAATGTTACATCTGCATTCTGAAAAGGCATGTACAAGGCATTCCATGCAAATTAACATAATGGTTAATATTGACATAAACGACTTGCAACACATTCCATGTGTTTGGCTCACAAATCAAATCTTTAGAGATGTTAATGGAAATCAATGTCTGCAATCTCATGAAAACAAGTGGAAACAATGTCGTTTATGTTTCTCGCTCTGTGATGCTGTCACACACATTGCCCAGTATTAAAAAAAGTAAAAAAAATTGTTGTGGAGCTTTGTCATCCATTGGTACACACTCCATTTTTGTGTGACTTAATGCTGTGGAACTGTAAGGTACACTCATACACACTACATAAAGTGTACATGAAATGTATGGCTCAGGAGCTCTGTGATTCACTAATAAACTCTACGTATTATTGTGATATTTATTTTTTTGCCTTCTTTTTGATCAACAGCAAAAAACAATTGTGAAGAAGGCTGAACTGGACGGACACATGTCTAATTTCAGCCTATGTAACTATTTATTTTCTGCTTGTGCATTACTGTGAATTGTATAAGATTGAGCACTGTGATACACTCAGACACACTATACATTACTGTGAGGTATAATTGCTGTGGAGATCTGTTATGCATCCAAACACTGCTCATTGTTGTGAGTTTTATTGCTGTGGACGTCTGTGATACTCCTACAAATACTCCACATTATATACGATTTTATTGCTATAAAACTGTGTCATAAAGTTATAGAAACTGTAGTTCCTTGTTTGTCAACGTGGAGCTCTGTGATCTGCTCATAACCATTGCACAATACTGTTTTATTGATGTGGAGCTCTGCGATCCATTTATACATATAACACATTATGGTGGGTTTTATTTTCTGATTATTATCTATCATTTCCAGCCTGTGCAGCCTGCCCTGACCTCTGCCTCGTATAACCTCAATTTCCCGTGTAGCCTTTTGCATTATATGAAACTCTTGGTCATAACGCATGCTGAGATGAATACCCCACACTACAACATTCATCCCGTAGTCACCTCTGCAACATCCGTACAAACCCTGAGTATTCCGCCAACTTGGTATCTATTAGTGCATTGATACGTTAGATAAAATGCTACAATGAGCCTACATCTGAGATGGAAAAGGAAAGATATGAAGAACGGGTGTCATATAGCCAAGGTGTTTTTGCCGTTTTATTGCTTCACAGTGACATTTGATGGAAAATACATTTGCAGATTGGTTCACAGGAGGTTGCATAAGCGACTAATCTTTTTGTATGTTTGACTCTGAGCACATCTGGGGCAGCGTCCTGCCAAATCTGGTTTTTCAGCTGAGACCCAGATATGTCTTATTTGCTCCTGGGTGTTTGTCAGTAAAATTACCTAGATGGGAAGTGACTGCTTTCCAGAAGATAAAAAATTGAGCAGCAAAGTCTCAATTGGAGATGCCTACAAGATTCAGCAACAGCCATTCGATGAGGCGGTTCTTGTTCTTTGATATTTAAAAATATTCATTTGCAATCATCAATGACAAAAAAATATATATTTAGGCAGCACAGCAGACACTGCTGGTCTTTACATGCATTTATAACATTTATGGAATATTGGTCTAAATGTGTAACAGAAAGGCAAATGTTTCATATTTGTAACTGTTACAATAAACAATCTGTGATCATCTATGTAAAATACTATAAATGCAACTGTCACTAATGCGATTTTGCACAACCAAATACCTAACTAAAAGTTAGCAGTTATTGGTTGTAGTATATATTTATTTTTAAATCTCACTAATTTATGGTTAATTTACATGTACTTTTTGCACATGGGGCACAGCATGTAAATTAATTTAAAGGGACACTCCACTGCTCAAATACAAAATAAATATAAATCTCTGTTTAGTACATATACCCCGATTGAAAATATGCATACCTTTAATTAGGAATTATTACACTGTCGGTATTTGTTACAAGAAAAAAACTCTTGTAAAACCTGCAGTTCTCATATATGCTGCCTTTGGAAGCCCTCCCCCTCTAAGCATGCACGTACTTTATATGGCTGTCCAATCACAGCTTTTCTGTGGCTGTCCAATCACAGACTTTTCAATGCAGCTCAACGAGAGGTCTTTGCAGGGCAGGTGTTCTGAGCAATTGCTGCCTCTTGAGTTTAGCTTCACTGAGCTAACCAAACCAGGAAGTAACAGGACCTTGTTAAAAAACTAGCGAGTGTAACCAGGTTAATTTATAATAGAGTCAATTTCTATTGAAATCTGCACTTTTTGCAAAATGAAAAAAAGAGGACACACGCTTCACACATAAAGCTTTTCAGCAAGCTCAAGTGCTTTAGAGGTTTGGAGTGTCCCTTTAACTCCTACAGAGCTGTTTATATGGCACATGTGCGTGTGATGCACCGTTAAAGAATTGAGCATGTATACACTCATACAGTATGTCTGTGTACATGCCTGATCACACAGTCATCACTGAATGGCAAAGTCACGAACAATGCAAAAGTGCAATGAAAGCAAGTTAAATTTTTACTAACCTCCGCTGTGCTATTCACCCCAATAAACTCTAATTTCCAGAGAAGTGGTAATTATTTAAAGGGATCCTATGGATTAAAAAATATCCAACTATTTTTTTTCAACTTTATTGTATTTTTACAATCCAAACGTAACAATCATAAGAATAGAGGATGCACACACTGCGCCGAGACAACATAGCAAATCAACATACATCAATGTGTGATGATTGTTCTATACATTGCTTGACAGGTACATAGATTCACTATACGTGTGATACCCTTTTGTCATGGTTTACTTCCCTCGGTCCAGCCTACAGGCATGTACAACCCATATTCATAACATGAAGCAGATGCAAAAATAAAAATAAACTATGAAATTAAACTGAAACTTAAACGGAACGGAACTCAGTGGCCTGTGTAAGCCTTGGTTTTGAGCGAGTGAGGTGTAGATTAACAAAAATTTGTTAATGCATCCACTATTTTAATGCATTTAAAAATAATGCAAAAATGTTTTTTTTTTACGTTTTCTACTTTCATCGTTTCGCTTGGTGAACCAGTTAATACGTCTGCCTGCAACTGTAGGATGACCCCTTTCACACCAGAAAAAAACTCTTATCCCGTAAACACATGCACAGCAGAGGTTTATGGAAGAAGTAGTTCAGCCCCGTAATATAAGTGGAACTGCTCTGTAAACAGATAGCAATCACTCCATAGCTGCTATCCGTTTACACATAGCTTGGCTCGCCGATTAGTAAACCGGTATTTTAAGCACCATAGAAAAAAAGTTACCCGCGCACTTCCCAAATCCCTATGCACATTTAAATAAATGGAGGTTATGGAAGCCCACCTTCCACGTCAAGGCAAACCTTTTAGGTAGGTCCTACTATTCACCTTGCTTCCTTGAGCTTCAGGCAAAGATATCTCTAATGAGATATTTTTCTAAACCCCTTCATACTTATTTACCCTTAATAGGGAACACATGGGGTGGGCGGCAGCATTGTAACATAGCTCTGTGATACAAACGTGAATACAAATACACAATAATAAGTTATGCTCTCCAACACCCACTATTCTTGGGCGGCAGCAACGACCATAGTATACATCAGCTCCCATAGATACAGTAAAAACCAAAGAAAAAAGTTACCTGCGCACTTTCAAAATCCCTATGCATATTTAAATAAATGGAGATTATTTAGTAGCTCCAATGGCCATTTGCATTCACGTGGCAGGTGGGCTTGCATCTAATGGCTTCCTTGCTGACATAATCAGAACTTGAGAATTTTAGATTTCAGCCAATCTAATGCTTCTTACAGGGAAAGCATTGGATTGGCTGAAATTGGCAAGGAGTTTGGATGGGGGCAGAGCCAAACATCAGCTTGGCCATACAGCACCTCCTCATAGAGTTGCATTGAATCAATGCACCTTTCTATGATAAAAGTTTAGCATCTCCATGCAATAGCATGTAGACGCACACACTGTCCCAGAAAGCACTTTCACTGGCCATCCGAGGCTCTATTTCAATGGTTCCCAACCCAATCATCAAGTACCCCCTAACAGTCCAGGATTTAGGGATTATCCAGTTGTTTCTAAGGTGTTTTTAGAAGGAAAGAAAAAAAAAAACACTTTGGACACAACAGGGTAATCCCTAAATTCTGGACTGTTAGGGGGTACTTGAGGACTGGGTTGGCAACCCCTGCTCTATTTGAGTTAGCAGTATCAAATTCAACCAGCCGTATAATATATGGAAATAATGGGTATCCCCATCAACAAATATCTTCTGATAATTTTTTAGTCTTACTGCTCTATTTGAGTTAGCAGTATCAAATTCAACCATCCGTATAATATATGGAAGTAGTGGGTATCCCCATCAACAAATATCTTTTGATAATTTCTAAGTGTTACTCATATGGTGGGACACAGACTGTAGGAGGTTAAATCAAGTATAACAATTGTATAAAAAATAAAGTAAAATCTTACATGTATATGTATAACCATCCACATACGCACAATCATTTTATTTACTGTTATTTTCTGTGTTGTGTGTGCAGTTTTACTTTTTATGCATTTTGTATCCTAGGTTACCTACTTCTACTGAATAACTTGTATTTCTACTGAAAAAGCAAGAATTAGCAAAAAAAAAAAAGGTTACTGACTCTTTTTTTGCATTTCATATTTATAAAGAATTATAAAGTATAAAAAGGAAGGAAAAAAAACAACAAAATAATGAGACAGCACCTTATTCAGATTCTCAGGTTGCAATGGGAGCAAACTTTCTATGAAATTCCATCACTATTTTAAATATTTAGCAGGAAAAGGACATTAGACGCACCACAGCAAATACAGCTTTTTGTAGTGACCATGGTTAAAGTGCTAGAAAGCTAATGGCGCAGCCCCAATACATATTGACAAACCACTGTAAGCCCACTCCCTCATTCTACGACTTTCTAATGAGAATTGTCACTACTTTTGTATTTAGACAAAAGTTGTATGGCAGTAGATTTTTGACTTTAAAGATGAATTTACCACAACATTTTTTTTTTTATTTACTGTACAGATAGAGTGTTAGAAATAGATGCAGAACTTTCTTATATAAGTTTCCCCAGCAATGTGGCCTAACCTGTTTTAAGTCAACAAGCAGCTGAGCTAAATGAACCAATGAACACTCTCTTAATTTTTCCCCGGCAGAATTTCTTGAAGGAACACTATAGTGTTAGGCATACAAAGCCATAGTCCTATCACTATAGTGTACCTCTGCCAACCCCCCTGTGGCAATAAATGGGTAACATATATGTGCATTAGGCATTCCTCATAAGAGATCATTGAATCAATGCTAAGCATTCGATTGGCTGAAATTGGCAAGAAGGTGGGATGGGGACGGGGCCAAATGCTGTTTTAGCCAATCAGCACTTCCTCGTAGAGATGCATTGCATCAATGCATCTCTATGAGGAAAATTCAGCGTCCCAATGCAGAACGTGGAGACACTGAAGGGCAGTGCAGCACTGCCCCAGGAAGCACCTCCAGTGGCCATCTGAGGAGTGGCCACTGGAGGTATCCCTAGAGGCAATGTAAACACTGCCTTTTCTTTGAAAAGGCAGTGTTTGCATGACAATGCCTGCATATAATGATTATACTCACCAGAACAACTACATTAAGCTGTAGCTGTTCTGGTGACTATAGTGTCCCTTTAAATGTTGGCTGGTGGGAGGTGAGACTGACATTGTGGGTTGACATTACAGCCACTCACGCTATTTACAAGCAACTGAGAGGGCAGCTGTAAAGAGAACTGACACAAGTTGCAAAAATACTTAATCTAACTTCAATGTTTTGCACCCTCCCCTCTCCCCCCCTTTAGATCACCCATGACTATGTCCTACATAAATCCTGTTGAGCTGGCAACTATACAATATTGTTTTTCAAAAGTTAATGCTAGAACTGGAAATTTTGAAACTATATCAATTTCAAGCCAGGGATTGCAGACCAGAACGTGCTGATGGATACATTAGAAATGATGATAGATTCTGACAAAAATAAAAGGTCTAAGACGAGAATTCCTATTTCTTCAGTCTCTTTCTGTACTCTTTTTCAACTATGCTGACTTTGGCCCTCCCAAGAGAACCGACTTACACTAACAGACAGACTAATAATGCCTTTGTTAGATCTTGACAACTCCAATTATGATTGCTGAGAAATAGGTTTTGCACTATTTTTAGATAGATGGCTAACTCGGTCGAATCTGATCTGTCCCTGACTGCCCATTACCTGGACGTTGATGCAGCTAAAGTTACAATACTATGATTTACTTGGAAGGATAATCAGTTCCAGAATGAGAGGTATAATGCAAAAACGGATGTCCAAGCTGTCACACCAGCTCTGAAATTAATTTAATGATAGTTGTAATTGTTACATTATTGTTCCAATTGGAAACCTCAAATAAGATGGGTAATGAATCCACATACCGAATACACATGGGAAAATAAATGTAAATCACGCCAGAAGCTAAAAGTAAAGTAAAACTGCATAGAAAGATGATCTAGAAAGTTATCGCTCGATCAGTAGTATTGAATAATATTGTCGTACAAAGAGTACTTGGTTGACCACAGAAATTGTATAAACCATGTAGGACAGGAGTTAAGCTACCTCAAGTAACATATGGCCTTGATAGGTGCAATTGTGCATTATACACATAGGTGGCGCTAGAATATAAGCAGCTTTAGCAGTTAAATACCACTGATTTTCTATGGGTCCATCAGATACTGCAGATGATAGAACTATGAACATGCGGCATAAATCAAGCATAGTACTTTATTATAATCACATATTACATAAAATCAAAATATATATTAGATGACTTGGCTTTGTTTAATTATTCCATTACGTCAAATTGAGATTTGTCCCTCCTTCTTTTTTATGAACCCTATAAATCTACTAATAAACTGATTAATTGCATTGAAGTAGAACTGTGCAATAAACCAGGTGTTCTTTTTTTGTTTTTTTGTTTTTAAGAAATTGAAACCTTAACCAAAGCATCAACTCAGTAGAGTTTACAGTTGTAGGAATTTTATTCCCAATGTGTCTGCATTGAAATTACTGAGATCAAAATCTCCAGATCACTACGGGAAGTGTATGTAATTCCCCAGCAATGATAGCAATTAACAATCAGAACTGACCTTTATGGAAACAGAATGTACCGGGAATGCCTGATGACATTTCAGAACCAGTGATGCAGCTGGTACATAAGCTACCGCATAATAGAAAGAACAACCACGTAATTAAAAAGTCTACACAGCCACATAGGTGATCTCAGCAACAAATACACTAAATACATCAATGATGTAGTGTGGGACACAGTAGGCCCAGCACTATGGTGGGGCCCTGAGCTTTAACGTACCCCGTGCCGCAAATTAATTCAGCCTAATAATGAGTCACGATCTGTGGTCATGCCATCTGCAGGTCATTTTTTCCGGGCTTCATTCTGATCTTGTGCTTTGTTTAGCTTGAGTAGGGAATGCTTATTATCAAATTAATATCTAGGATGAGCTTTGTGACCACTGTGTTTTTTTTCTAGTTAAGCTTTTATTATTTTGTTTTGGTAAATTTTGAGTCTTGCAATTTTTCTCTCCTACTGACTTACTGAACACCGAGGCCATATCTCAGACAAACACTCTTTGTTATAGAGTATTGCCTTGATGCAACCGGATACACTGTGTTTATATCTATCCATACTTGTCTCTGTGTTCCCCTCTGTGCCTGTGTGTACTTATCTGTATATATCTGCGTGGGTGTGTGTGTCTGTCTGTCTGTCTGTTTGTGTGCATCTGAGCCTATCTGTGTCTATGTGTATGTACCTGTCTGTTCATGTCTGTCTGTATCTGTGTGTTCTAATATGTGTCTTTATGTCGTTCTGTGTGTGCCTGTCTGTGCCTGTATGTCTGTCTGTGCCTATGTGTTTGTGCCTGACTCTGACTGTGTATGTACCTGTCTTGTCATGTCTGTCTGTATCTGTGTATTCCAATATGTGCCTTTGTGTCTTTCTGTGTCTGTCTGTCTGTGCCTGTGTGTCTGTCTGTATGTGTGTATGTTTCTGCGTGTGTTTTTGTCTGTGTGTGTGTCTGTAATTAACTATGAGTGTGTCAAGAGGAGTGTTAAGGGGTGAAGTTTCAATAGGGGCCAGTGGTGGGGCTATAAGAGAGGTGTTAGCAAATTATTTTTTACCTCAAGACCCATGTGTTTTTTAACTAGCAATGCCCCTGCCAGATTCAGTAGGAAACATTTGTACTTAAGAGTACCTGTAATATTAATATGGCATACATACACATACACAGTCTAGCTTAAACCACAGTCGGCAAACTAAAAAATATGTGAATAAACTGAATAATATAGATACATTTTCAGCAATGAACTGAGCAAAGCTTATTAATTAGGCAATATCTTTTACAGGAGTTGGCTCATATTTATAAAGAATGTAAAAATGATAGACTGCCTTTAATAGGAACTTCTGTTGGGAAAATGTAAATCAATATTTGAAATAAGTAAATTTTATCACTACATACTCAGATTGATCGTTCACGTTTGTAGCTGATATTATCCAATCACCTAAACAAATACTGACCACCTTCAAAATGTGTGTCATTATTCATTCCTGAACGTCACATTTATTTTTAATGCAAAGGATTATTTGAGGTGACAAAGAGTCATAGTAATAAGTTGCAAACTAGAATGTGTGCACTACCAAAACCTGCACAATTCAAAAAGGTCCTTCACCGCTATTGAAGACTTTGGCCCTGATCACTATCCATTGCCAGCATTCAATCAATAGCATTTTCCGAAGTTCAGTCAATATTGTGAGGGGGTTTTCAGATAAGTCATAAATCAAAATTGTCACAACTTTTTCCAGCCGGTAACACCACTTAAGTTGGAAACAGTTATTGACTTGAAATCAGGGTTAAAGTCAATTATCATCGTTAATCACAGAATCTTGAGATTGACACAAACAATTGTAAAGTTAACAACAAACAAAATGGTCCCATCTTTGAATGATTTGACCTGCATCTTAGACACATTTGTAGTGCAGTGGTGATGACAATAGGTGATATCTGTATCGTTAACCTGTTGTGTTCCAAATGAACACAAATTCACTATTAAGTATATCTAAAAACAGCTTGCAAAAGCTGCAAATCTCTTGTGTGTATCATTGGCCAAACCTACCCTTATTCCACAATCACAGACTTCTCAATTCAGTTCAGCGAAGTCTTTACGAGGCACAATTGCCCGCCTCTTGAGTTAAATTACTGGGCAGTGACAGAACTGGTTGTTTTATTGACAGCCAGGGGACTGTAACAAGGTTAATTTACCCTTTTAATCTATTGAAATCTGCACTTTTTGCAAAATAAAAAAATAGGACACACGCGTCACAAACTGGAGTGTTTTAGGGGTCTGTAGCTAATATCAGACATTTTGGACATAATGTTAAGGTGTGTTTACTGTATTATTTTGTATTAGTTTTGCTGTATTATTTTGTTTTTACAGTGCTTATTTGTCCTTCTATTGATTTGTATTGATTAACAAGGATTTGTTGATAAATGTTTGGTAACATTGCTTCAGGAGAATTATTTGTATTGTTCATGAGCAAATAGTTTGGGGAAAAAAAAGGTATTCTTCAAATGGTTAGTTTTCTGTCTAAGTTTTAATGTTGTATTCTACAAGTAACTAATTTGACTTTCTAACAAGGTTAAGGGTTATTGTAAAACTTAAAAATGTTAAAAGTGCTCTTGAAAAGTATTGGGATGGGAAAACTGAGAGTACAGGTGCATCTTCATCATTGATTGCTCATTAGCAGCCATTAACATGTTGATAATTATCTAACTATTGAGTGATCGACTATTAACAGCCATTAACATGTCAATAGTTATCTAACGATGGAGAGATCAACTCCTATGTGGCTGCTCATAGCTATTTTCTGAATCTACCTGCAGATTCTGCCTTACACACATTAGCATAGTTACATAGTTACATAGCTGAAAAGAGACTTGCGTCCATCAAGTTCAGCCTTCCTCACATTTGTTTTTTACTGTTGATCCAAAAGAAGGCAAAAAAAAAACCAGTTTGAAGCACAACTTTGCAACAAGCTAGGAAATCCTTCTTGACCCCAGAATGGCAGTCAGATTTATCCTTGGATCAAGCAGTTATTACCCTACATTGAAAGATTATATCCTTGAATATTCTGTTTTTGCAAGTATGCATCCAGTAGCTGTTTGAACATCTGCATGGACTCTGATAAAACCACTTCTTCAGGCAGAGAATTCCACATCCTGATTGTTCTTACAGTAAAAAACCTTTCCTTTGCCTTAGACGAAATCTTCTTTCTTCTAGTCTAAATGCATGGCCTCGTGTCCTATGTAAAGTCCGGTTTGTGAATAGATTTCCACACAATGGTTTGTATTGGCCCTGAATATATTTGCATAATGTTATCATATCCCCTCTCAGGCGACGTTTTTCTAAACTAAATAGGTTTAAATTTGTTAACCTTTCTTCATAGCTGATATGTTCCATTCCTTTTATTAATTTTGTAGCCCGCCTCTGCACTTTTTCTAGTGCCATAATATCCTTCTTTAGAACAGGTGCCCAAAATTGCACAGCATATTCAATATGTGGTCTTACTAGTGAATAATAAAGAGGCAAAATGATATTCTCGTCCCGAGAATGAATGCCCTTTTTCATGCATGACAATACCTTACTGGCCTTGGCAACTGCTGATTGACATTGCACATTGTTGCATAGTTTGTTGTCTATAACAATTCCCAAGTCCTTTTCGAGTGTTGTTATCCCTAATTCGCTTCCATTAAGGGTATACATTGCTTGTGTATTCTTTACGCCGAAGTGCATAACTTCGCATTTTTCAACATAAAAAAAAATAGGGCAGACTAGATGGGCTGAATGGTTCTTATTTGCCGTCACATTCTATGTTTCTATGTTTCTATAAGTTTTTTTATATTTGCAGGAAGGATAACAAATGGCTGAAGTCTGTTGGCTGCATTATAAATTATGTATGGTGCGTTTGCATAATATAGAATAACAGTAAACCATGATACAGTATGTTATCAAATATTGTAGCTTCTCAGTGCATTTTTCAACATTAAATTTCATCTGCCATTTGAGTGCCCAGTCCCCCATTTTATCTAAATCCCTCTGCAGCAAAGTAATATCTTGCTCACATTGTATTATTTTACAAAGTTTTGTGTCATCTGCAAACACTGAGACATGACTTTCAATGCTGTCTTCAAGATCATTTATAAACATGTTAAATAGAAGGGGTCCCAGAACAGACCCCTGAGGGACACCACTTGCCACCTCTGCCCAGCTTGAAAATTTACCATTAATGACAACTCTTTGTACTCTGTTTTTAAGCCAATGTTCTACCCAAGAACGAGCATTTTCATCTAGACTGATGTCCTTAACATGACCTGTGCTTCATAAAACCGTGCTGATTTTTGCTGATAACCATGTTCTTCTCAAGGAATTCTTAAATATTATCCCTTAATAACCTTTCAAATACTTTACCAGCCACAGAAGTTAAGCTCACAGGTCTATAATTTCCAGGCAAGGATTTTGAACCCCTTTTGAATATAGGAACCACATCTGCCTTCCTCCAATCCTCCGGAACACTTCCTGAAAGAAAAGAATCTTGAAAGATTAAAAACAGAGGTTCACTTATTTCTAAACTTAGTTCCTTAAGTACACATGGATGGATACCGTCAGGCCCTGGAGCTTTGTTTATATTAACTTTCTTTAGTTGCTGCAGCACCTTGTCTTGAGTTAACCAGCAAGTTTTTAGTAGCAATCATTTGCACATCTATTGCCATGGGTTCTTCCTTAATATATACAGAGGAGAAATAGTTATTTAAAATTCCTGCCTTTTCCTGGTCTTCATTAACTAACATCCCCATTTCAGTTTTTAGAGTACCTACACTTTCATGTTTGGGTTTTTTAGAATTTATGTACTTAAAAAATGCTTTGGGGTTGGTTTTGCTCTCTTTAGCTATCATTTTTTGGGTACCATTGATCTTCCTTGCAGTCGTAGTGCAAGTTAAATCATTCTGTATAGGAGTGTGGGATCCGAGGGTGATGGGCTGTATACGTGTGAGAGAAATGTTCAGAAATTTAAAAATAAGCACATGAAGTAGGATAAGACTGACTGTGTTGAACCAGAAATACATTTAGTTATACATGAAATACTGAATGTGGGCGAAGAAGGCATTGCTAATTGTTTTGATAATGATGCACATTGGGTTTGGCCAGAAAACTCCACATTTAGCCATTAATTAAAGACCATTCAGCAAAGTGCATTTATTTTTCAAGTGAGTATAAAACATTTAGATTTGTCCAACTTCAACCCCACCTTGTGTCGTCCCTCACATCAAGATGGTTCCACACTTTCTTTGGCTGTTTAGAGGCCAGAGAACGACAAGTTTGCCCCTTTAATGTCCCCAAAGAAAGAGAAATGGGGGAGCACTCCTGTGCAGTGTAACATCAAATGTCCCTGTTTTAGCATGCCAAATATAAAGTGCTCTCTATTGCACATCAAATTATGGTCTGGGTCGCACTGCTATAGAAACAGGAGGAAGTTGGACGTAAAAACCCAAGGGCAGAGTACAGAATATTTGATAGAGTCCTAACTGCAACATCTGAGTAAAGGGATTTAGGGGTGATTACTTCTGATGACTTAAAGGTAGGCAGACAATGTAATAGAGCTGCAGGAAATGCTAGAACAGGCTTCCCCAAACTCCGGCCCTCCAGATGTTGCTGAACTACAGCTCCCATGATTCTCAGCCTATCTATTTCATTCATAGAATCATAGGAATTGTAGTTCAACAACATCTGTAGGGCCGGAGTTTGAGGAAGCCTGTGCTATCAGAATGCTTGGTTGTATAGGGAGAGGTATTAGCAGTAGAAAGAGGGAAGTGCTCATGCCATTGCACAGAACACTGGTGAGACCTCACTTGGAGTATTGTACGCAGTACTGGAGACAGTATCTCCAGAAGGATATTGATACTTTAGAGAGAGTTCAGAGAAGGGCTACTAAACTGGTTCATGGATTGCAGGATAAAATTTACCAGTAAAAGTTAAAGGATCTTAACATGTATAGCTTGGAGGAAAGACGAGACAGGGGGGGTATGATAGAAACATTTAAATACATAAAGGGAATCAACACAGTAAAGGAGGAGACTATATTTAAAAGAAGAAAAACTACCACAACAAGAGGACATAGTCTTAAATTAGAGGGGCAAAGGTTAAAAAATAATATCAGGAAGTATTACTTTGCTGAGTGGATGCATGGAATAACCTTCCAGCTGAAGTGGTGGAGGTTAACAAAGTGAAGGAGTTTAAGCATGCGTGGGATAGGCATAAGGCTGTCCTAACTATAAGATAAGGCCAGGGATTTTAAAAAAATAGGGCAGACAAGATGGGCCGAATGGTTCTTATTTGCCGTCACATTCTATGTTTCTATGTTTCTATAAGTTTTTTTATATTTGCAGGAAGGATAACAAATGGCTGAAGTCTGTTGGCTGCATTATAAATTATGTATGCTGCTTTTGCATAATATAGAATAACATTAAACCATGATACAGTATGTTATCAAATATTGTAGCTTCTCAGCTAGAAATCTAAATTATACAGATAAGTTCCATCCATCCTGCAGACATCCGTAGATCATATTTAATAAATGTGTCTGTACTGCAACGGGCAATCCAGGAGAAGGAGGGTGCAAATTAAAATTGTTGGGTTTTTTGTCACTTTGAGAAACCTCTGTAAAGCATGATATTATAATAATAATTTGATTGGATACAATTTGAGTGGTAAGTGTGAGCTAGCTTTTCATAATAATATCTGTGAAAAGAAAATGGTGGATCTATAGCCTTTCTTTTTTCAACTGGGGCAAAACGATAAGAGTTCTAAGCCAGAGATGGGTGGGAAGTGAGAGAACTCCACTTAGGCGTGAATATTCCAAGCTCCTTGGCCAGTGCTCTCCATCTTGGATTATACCACATTTTAAATGATGAAATAAACCGCATACTTTTTTAATTTAAAATCTGATTGAGACATTGTCCTTCTTTTTGAGAGAAGTTGACTGCTTTACGTTTTGTTTGGGGACATTCAGTAGACATGATCATGGAAAGGGAAATGTAAAATGAAGGGATACGATATAAACATGTTTCACATCTGACTCCATTTTCGAAAAGACTCAAAAGTCCCAGACACCCACAAATCTCTGAAAAATCCTATTTATGAATATTGCTGAATTACGCAGATTCCCACCTTGCTATATTTAACAGGGTTTATCACGTAAGTGACAAATCAAAGTGAATTTCAGAGTAGCCAAACTGGAAGCATAAGTGTTATAGAAAATAATTCCAGTTTGGTTATTTTGGCCATAAATTTGAAATTCAATTTGAATTCACCTTGAATTCTCACTTTATTGAATAACTCTGTAAATGTTAATTATTTACAGTTGGACGTGAAGATATTGGTCAGGTGGCTTTCACTAAAGAGTGAGATGGGGGTTATGGGTAATTCTCAAAAAAAAAAAGGCAAAGCATTTGGAGAGCCTTGAGTAAGTCAGGGATTGACATCACCTCATTTAACCACAAAAAAGGTGGTTCTACTTTATTAGCAATATGCTCAAGGACTCTAGGACAAAACCATAATTCCAAAGTATGATGTGCCTGTGTGTACTTATCTGTATATATCTGCGTGGGTGTGTGTGTCTGTCTGTCTGTCTGTCTGTTTGTGTGCATCTGAGCCTATCTGTGTCTATGTGTATGTACCTGTCTGTTCATGTCTGTCTGTATCTGTGTGTTCTAATATGTGTCTTTATGTCGTTCTGTGTGTGCCTGTCTGTGCCTGTATGTCTGTCTGTGCCTATGTGTTTGTGCCTGACTCTGACTGTGTATGTACCTGTCTTTTCATGTCTGTCTGTATCTGTGTATTCCAATATGTGCCTTTGTGTCTTTCTGTGTCTGTCTGTCTGTGCCTGTGTGTCTGTCTGTATGTGTGTATGTTTCTGTGTGTGTTTTTGTCCGTGTGTGTGTCTGTAATTAACTATGAGTGTGTCAAGAGGAGTGTTAAGGGGTGAAGTTTCAATAGGGGCCAGTGGTGGGGCTATAAGAGAGGTGTTAGCAAATTATTTTTTACCTCAAGACCCATGTGTTTTTTAACTAGCAATGCCCCTGCCAGATTTAGTAGGAAACATTTGTACTTAAGAGTCCGGTTTGTGAATAGATTTCCACACAATGGTTTGTATTGGCCCTGAATATATTTGCATAATGTTATCATATCCCCTCTCAGGCGAAGTTTTTCTAAACTAAATAGGTTTAAATTTGTTAACCTTTCTTCATAGCTGATATGTTCCATTCCTTTTATTAATTTTGTAGCCCGCCTCTGCACTTTTTCTAGTGCCATAATATCCTTCTTTAGAACAGGTGCCCAAAATTGCACAGCATATTCAATATGTGGTCTTACTAGTGAATAATAAAGAGGCAAAATGATATTCTCGTCCCGAGAATGAATGCCCTTTTTCATGCATGACAATACCTTACTGGCCTTGGCAACTGCTGATTGACATTGCACATTGTTGCATAGTTTGTTGTCTATAACAATTCCCAAGTCCTTTTCGAGTGTTGTTATCCCTAATTCGCTTCCATTAAGGGTATATGTTGCTTGTGTATTCTTTACGCCGAAGTGCATAACTTCGCATTTTTCAACATAAAAAAAAATAGGGCAGACTAGATGGGCTGAATGGTTCTTATTTGCCGTCACATTCTATGTTTCTATGTTTCTATAAGTTTTTTTATATTTGCAGGAAGGATAACAAATGGCTGAAGTCTGTTGGCTGCATTATAAATTATGTATGGTGCTTTTGCATAATATAGAATAACAGTAAACCATGATACAGTATGTTATCAAATATTGTAGCTTCTCAGTGCATTTTTCAACATTAAATTTCATCTGCCATTTGAGTGCCCAGTCCCCCATTTTATCTAAATCCCTCTGCAGCAAAGTAATATCTTGCTCACATTGTATTATTTTACAAAGTTTTGTGTCATCTGCAAACACTGAAACATGACTTTCAATGCTGTCTTCAAGATCATTTATAAACATGTTAAATAGAAGGGGTCCCAGAACAGACCCCTGAGGGACACCACTTGCCACCTCTGCCCAGCTTGAAAATTTACCATTAATGACAACTCTTTGTACTCTGTTTTTAAGCCAATGTTCTACCCAAGAACGAGCATTTTCATCTAGACTGATGTCCTTAAGTTTGAACACTAATCTATTGTGTGGAACTGTATCAAATGCCTTGGCAAAATCCAAATAGATCACATCCACTGCAACACCCTGATCTATACTTCTACTTACTTCTTCGTAGAACGCAATCAAGTTAGTTTGACATGACCTGTGCTTCATAAAACCGTGCTGATTTTTGCTGATAACCATGTTCTTCTCAAGGAATTCTTAAATATTATCCCTTAATAACCTTTCAAATACTTTACCAGCCACAGAAGTTAAGCTCACAGGTCTATAATTTCCAGGCAAGGATTTTGAATTTTTTCAATATAGGAACCACATCTGCCTTCCTCCAATCCTCCGGAACACTTCCTGAAAGAAAAGAATCTTGAAAGATTAAAAACAGAGGTTCACTTATTTCTAAACTTAGTTCCTTAAGTACACGTGGATGGATACCGTCAGGCCCTGGAGCTTTGTTTATATTAACTTTCTTTAGTTGCTGCAGCACCTTGTCTTGAGTTAACCAGCAAGTTTTTAGTAGCAATCATTTGCACATCTATTGCCATGGGTTCTTCCTTAATATATACAGAGGAGAAATAGTTATTTAAAATTCCTGCCTTTTCCTGGTCTTCATTAACTAACACCCCCATTTCAGTTTTTAGAGTACCTACACTTTCATGTTTGGGTTTTTTAGAATTTATGTAATTAAAAAATGCTTTGGGGTTGGTTTTGCTCTCTTTAGCTATCATTTTTTGGGTACCATTGATCTTCCTTGCAGTCGTAGTGCAAGTTAAATCATTCTGTATAGGAGTGTGGGATCCGAGGGTGATGGGCTGTATACGTGTGAGAGAAATGTTCAGAAATTTAAAAATAAGCACATGAAGTAGGATAAGACTGACTGTGTTGAACCAGAAATACATTTAGTTATACATGAAATACTGAATGTGGGCGAAGAAGGCATTGCTAAATGTTTTGATAATGATGCACATTGGGTTTGGCCAGAAAACTCCACATTTAGCCATTAATTAAAGACCATTCAGCAAAGTGCATTTATTTTTCAAGTGAGTATAAAACATTTAGATTTGTCCAACTTCAACCCCACCTTGTGTCGTCCCTCACATCAAGATGGTTCCACACTTTCTTTGGCTGTTTAGAGGCCAGAGAACGACAAGTTTGCCCCTTTAATGTCCCCAAAGAAAGAGAAATGGGGGAGCACTCCTGTGCAGTGTAACATCAAATGTCCCTGTTTTAGCATGCCAAATATAAAGTGCTCTCTATTGCACATACAATTATGGTCTGGGTCGCACTGCTATAGAAACAGGAGGAAGTTGGACGTAAAAACCCAAGGGCAGAGTACAGAATATTTGATAGAGTCATAACTGCAACATCTGAGTAAAGGGATTTAGGGGTGATTACTTCTGATGACTTAAAGGTAGGCAGACAATGTAATAGAGCTGCAGGAAATGCTAGAACAGGCTTCCCCAAACTCCGGCCCTCCAGATGTTGCTGAACTACAGCTCCCATGATTCTCAGCCTATCTATTTCATTCATAGAATCATAGGAATTGTAGTTCAACAACATCTGTAGGGCCGGAGTTTGAGGAAGCCTGTGCTATCAGAATGCTTGGTTGTATAGGGAGAGGTATTAGCAGTAGAAAGAGGGAAGTGCTCATGCCATTGCACAGAACACTGGTGAGACCTCACTTGGAGTATTGTACGACGTATTGGAGAAAGTATCTCCAGAAGGATATTGATACTTTAGAGAGAGTTCAGAGAAGGGCTACTAAACTGGTTCATGGATTGCATGATAAAACTTACCAGTAAAAGTTAAAGGATCTTAACATGTATAGCTTGGAGGAAAGATGAGACGGGGGGATATGATAGAACTATTTAACCCCTTAAGGACACATGACGTGCGAGACACGTCATGATTCCCTTTTATTCCAGAAGTTTGGTCCTTAAGGGGTTAAATACATAAAGGGAATCAACACAGTAAAGGAGGAGACTATATTTAAAAGAAGAAAAACTACCACAACAAGAGGACATAGTCTTAAATTAGAGGGGCAAAGGTTTAAAAATAATATCAGGAAGTATTACTTTACTGAGTGGATGCATGGAATAGCCTTCCAGCTGAAGTGGTGGAGGTTAACAAAGTGAAGGAGTTTAAGCATGCGTGGGATAGGCATAAGGCTGTCCTAACTATAAGATAAGGCCAGGGATTTTAAAAAAATAGGGCAGACAAGATGGGCCGAATGGTTCTTATTTGCCGTCACATTCTATGTTTCTATGTTTCTATAAGTTTTTTTATATTTGCAGGAAGGATAACAAATGGCTGAAGTCTGTTGGCTGCATTATAAATTATGTATGGTGCTTTTGCATAATATAGAATAACATTAAACCATGATACAGTATGTTATCAAATATTGTAGCTTCTCAGCTAGAAATCTAAATTATACAGATAAGTTCCATCCATCCTGCAGACATCCGTAGATCATATTTAATAAATGTGTCTGTACTGCAACGGGCAATCCAGGAGAAGGAGGATGCAAATTAAAATTGTTGGGTTTTTTGTCACTTTGAGAAACCTCTGTAAAGCATGATATTATAATAATAATTTGATTGGATACAATTTGAGTGGTAAGTGTGAGCTAGCTTTTCATAATAATATCTGTGAAAAGAAAATGGTGGATCTATAGCCTTTCTTTTTTCAACTGGGGCAAAACGATAAGAGTTCTAAGCCAGAGATGGGTGGGAAGTGAGAGAACTCCACTTAGGCGTGAATATTCCAAGCTCCTTGGCCAGTGCTCTCCATCTTGGATTATACCACATTTTAAATGATGAAATAAACCGCATACTTTTTTAATTTAAAATCTGATTGAGACATTGTCCTTCTTTTTGAGAGAAGTTGACTGCTTTACGTTTTGTTTGGGGACATTCAGTAGACATGATCATGGAAAGGGAAATGTAAAATGAAGGGATACGATATAAACATGTTTCACATCTGACTCCATTTTCGAAAAGACTCAAAAGTCCCAGACACCCACAAATCTCTGAAAAATCCTATTTATGAATATTGCTGAATTACGCAGATTCCCACCTTGCTATATTTAACAGGGTTTATCACGTAAGTGACAAATCAAAGTGAATTTCAGAGTAGCCAAACTGGAAGCATAAGTGTTATAGAAAATAATTCCAGTTTGGTTATTTTGGCCATAAATTTGAAATTCAATTTGAATTCACCTTGAATTCTCACTTTATTGAATAACTCTGTAAATGTTAATTATTTACAGTTGGACGTGAAGATATTGGTCAGGTGGCTTTCACTAAAGAGTGAGATGGGGGTTATGGGTAATTCTCAAAAAAAAAAAGGCAAAGCATTTGGAGAGCCTTGAGTAAGTCAGGGATTGACATCACCTCATTTAACCACAAAAAAGGTGGTTCTACTTTATTAGCAATATGCTCAAGGACTCTAGGACAAAACCATAATTCCAAAGTATGATGACTGAAGGGTGTATTGATATACCAGTGACCTGCTAAGGAGTTACTAAACTATGGGCTTGTGGAGGATAGTAATTGTGTTGTGTACATTTGACTACAAACTATAGTACTGGTATAAGAAAAAAAGATGATTCTGCTTTAGAAAATACAAATATGAGTTGGATTTCAGCCATTATAATACTAATGTGATTTGGACATATTGATATATGATCATGGCTTCAGATGTGATTTGATATTATATTGAGCTTGGTGTTCTTCTGTTGCACTAATTCCTACTCAGATACTATTTTTACCCTTTTTTTGACATATGAACCATTCATCATTAATTAGCATATCTCCGTAGCATTACAGTAATTATATTCTAGTCATTTTTAACATTATTTTCAGAGGTGGGATGGTTGTGGGGTGGAGGGATGGAGATAGTGATGTGTCTGCTGATATTGATGACTGCACAGTTTAATTTCCTTAGTGGGATTGTGAGTTTAAAGAAGAATAGATGGATGGACTAACAGAAAGGTATCTGGGGTAATCCAAGATGCAAATTTATAAATATATTGATAACATAAAAGAGGAATACCATTCGACTATTCACCTAAAACAATTTTATGCATCTCAAAGCTCCAGCAGATTAAAGTAAGAAATATGACAGTGGAATTACTTTAAAAATCACCAGGTGTATATATATTAGAGTTATTATTTGTTGTAGGACTCTGTGACTCTGTCCTCTCGTAGTTTTCCTCTTATCTCTCCCAACACTCATTCAGTGTCTCCTTTTCTAATGATGCCTTCTCTCCTCATCATGTCTCGGTTGTAGTCCCCCAAGGCTCTGTCCTTGGTCCCCTTCTATTTTATCTTTATACTTCCTCTCTTGGCAAACCTATTACCTCATTTGGATTCCACTACCACCTGTACGCTGATGACACCCAGATATAGCTCTCCTCCATGGACCTCTCCACTGCTGTCCTGCAATGTGTCATTGCTTGCCTTTCTTCCATCTCTGACTGGAGATGGATTATTGTAGCCCTCTCCTACTTGACCTTCCCAAAAGCCGTATCGCCCCGCTACAGTCTGTAATGAATGCTGCCGCCAGACTGATTTTCCTCTATAGTCGGTCCTCTCACACCTCACCCCTCTGTCAGTCCTTACATTGGCTTCCTGTAGCCTTTAGTAGTTAATTGAAAGTGCTAATCCATACCTATAAAGCACTGGATAATTTTAGCCCCTTTTATATCTCTTCACAGATCCATAGTTATGCCCCTTCTCAGTCTCTCCACTCTGCCCGTGACCTTATCCTGTGCGCTGCTTGCACTCGCACGGCCAACTCACACTTGCAGGACTTCTCGCGGGCGGCTCCCTTCCTATGGAATAGCCTGCCTACTGCCCTCAGACTCTCCCCTAGTTTTCAATCGTTTAAGAAATGCCTTAAAACTTAAATGTTTTTTAAACCCTTTATTTGGCACAGTGGGACCTAGACAATTATTTTAGTGCATAGGTACACTATAGCATTCGGAATATACACTTTTGCAAGCCTTCCTCAGAACTAGCTTTCTGTGGCTGTACAATGCAGCTCAATGAAAAGTTTTTGCAAGGCAGGAGCTCTGGGCAATTGCCTGCCCCTTGAGTTTAGCTTCGCTGAGCTAAACTACAGCTGGGTGGGGTAACAAGGTTAATTCATGAATGTGTTGATTTCTATTGATATCTGCACTTTTTGTAAAATGTAAAAAGAGGACACTCTTCACATATAACGCACTTCAGCAAGCTACAGTGTTTTTGGTGATTGGATTGTTCTTTTAAGATTGAAAAATACTTAAAATCATCAAGTTTGAGATATCATAGTCTCCTGTTTCTGCTGTTGATGCAAAAAAAGAAACAAAGAACTACTGAAACAGATTTCAGTTGTGTTTAAAAAAGGAGGCTGTCACAAGGCTGATGCTTTCTCACAGCCATTTTCGGCATGTTGGTGCTTGAAATCCTTAGATGGTGATTTAAGCATCAGCGATCTTAGAAAATATCAATATAGTAACATAAATATATAGATATATATACAGAGAGATTTTCTTTAGATGACCCCAGATATCCTCCTGTCGGGACATGAATGCTTCCATCTCCAAAACGTGGCTCTGCTCGTTCTTGACCAGATGCCAAGTTTAGGTGCCTCCATGGGACTCATGTAATAATTCCTTATATGTCATGCACCAATAAATATCAAGAAATAATATATAATTATTTTCTTTACAAGGAAGAAATCATTTAGATTTTTCTGTATTTTTCATAAATCTTGTAGTACAGATAATAGTATTACCCAACTGATTGGCAAACATTTTCTCAACCGCTAATGGATGAAAGGCTGGGTTAACCAGCTGGAAACAAACTAGAAATCTTGAAACCTAAACGGATCTAAGTGGCACTGCAGCTGCGTCCTAACCAACAGACCTACCTCAAATATCAAATCAATCAAACAGGAGTCAAGATAATCACATTTAAAGTGTTACGATGTTTATTTTAAACCAGGTAGGCTTCACCACTATTATTGCACTCAAACATAATTTGAGTTTATTTTTCGTACTGGAAATTATTATGTTTTTAAATATTAAAAGTCAGGTTTCATTAAACTATTTGTTAACAAACAAACTAGATCAGGTGTCTTTAATAATGTATTTAGATTGGGACATTGTGCTTGTTTACATTAAATATGCATGCATATAAAGTCTGGATGCTCAAGGTGCTATTGAGAATGTTCTCGGCCAGATCTGACTTGTCTCATCAAGACCTTTCTCAATTCCCTAACAATACCTTATTATGATTCCTGGAAACAATGCTAATTTCATATTCTCTGTTCTTGCATACAAGGTTAAAAATTCTCAATTGAAAACAAAAATAGGACCAAAATATCAGAGTAAAAAGTCTTCAAATCATTTATATATTCTTAACCAAGCTATATTGGCCTAAATTTAGCATATTCAATTTTCTATGCACTGTAATTCTCTGCTTAGTGTATAAACCCAAAAGGATTTTTTAACCACTTGCTGTGCAGATGCTCCTCGTAGAGGGTAGACAGGTCTTCCACTCCTGTTTACTGCCTTAGGCAAGGTTAAGGATATTAGCTTAGTGGAAACATATATGGACATAAGTCTATGACACAGGCATGAAGTTCTATTTCATGGAAATACTTAGTCGCAAGGACGTCATTGCGGTGCCAGAAGGTCGAGGACAATGTCTTACCTTAAGGATTAAACCGTTTATGATGGTTAAACCCCAAAGTCTGGAAGACGGTGCCTGATCGCCTTGCCCCCCTCGCCTTACCTACTCTGAAGATTTAAAGCTTAATCAGGAAGCCTCAGACCGAGCACCGCCGATAAGCTGAGTGCATCAGCTGACACTCTCAGCCTATCACTAGTTTCCCATTCCGAAAAGTGGGTGAAAAAGATTGAATGTGGAGCTAGTGATAGGCTAAGAGTGTTGGCTGATGCTCTCACCCTATCAGCAGCACCCAGTCCAAGACTTTCTGATGGAACCTTCACATCTTCAGAAGAAGTAGGAGTCAGAACTTTAATGCACAATGTTTCAGTATTTGCGGTGAAACTGTTATGATGAAGTTGTTATGGTATCCAGAGGGTTAATTTAAGTATAGTGGCTCTCTCAGAAAAGCTATAGCGTGTTTACATTTTTTGGTTTGTTTTTTAAGTAATCTTTATTTACTATTTTACTGCAAGAATAATCGAAATTACATTCGTTGTAAAACAGGTTAAGCAGTGAAAATCTAAATTATCACAATGTGACATTTCTGTTAGGTATATATCTGTTCATATACAAAGTTCAAACAATTTTGTAGAGTCAACTTGTAAAATCATTGTTTTAAAAGAATGTGGTTGTTATCTGTTTCAGAACGCAAATTAAAAAAAATATTTTATTTTTAACTTACCAGTATTAAAAAAACATTACCATCCATGGTTACTCCTTTGCAGCTTGGAATTACAAATATTAATCTAAAAAAAAAAAATCAAACCCTTTTCTCTTTACTTTTGAATAGTATATATAGTAACCTTATATGTCCCACCAAGTAATTCTGTATCATTATCATTACTTTGGCGTGTATGGTCTAATTCATACCGGACCTTAATTGCACTGAGAGAAAGATTTCAATGCTAAGACATGTCCTCGGGGAGACATCTATTTTTATGAGTTTATATTATTTTCATCTCCATGGATTCTGCAACATGATCCTAAATTATTGAAGTTGAAATTCAAGCCATTTTTAAATGAACCACATCCTTTTTTTTTTTTTGCTTAATACACCGCAGTAATGTCTGGAAGCTATTATATTTCAACTTTAAATTATGAATTTATTTTTTTTATTGTTGTTTTTTTTTCTGACGTTGCAACCTGTAAAAAAAAGGGAAATTTCTTCCTAAAAAGAAGGTACGTGGGCTTATATTATTTCATAGAATTTGCGATTGGCACGGCAGATGCAATGGTACATAGAACCCAGTAATTAGTACAATATTGATGTCTAAAGTGAGTATATTATTGCACATTTGCAGCTGGTATCTTTCAAGCAGATGTTTGTTTTGGGTAGGGTCAGGCTTACTACAGTGATGTTTAACCTATTTTCTTAGGGACCAAAAGTAAGTACATGGCATTAGCTCGTCGACCTATCCTTCAGCTGGGAAACTAGATCAGTGGCCCATTCATTCATTACAATATAATTGACATATATTACACAAAGAAACCTTAATTAGAATTTTCCTAGAGTCAAAGGGGTCTCCACTACACTTGGGAAACAAATAATTGTGGGCATCTGCCTGAGGCCGGACGCATATGATGTGTCAATGTTGGTGGGTTAGGGCCTTCATGGATTTGGAGCAGAAAATTACATTGGGCCTAATTACAAAATTTGAATTTGCTTTTCTGGTCTCTCGTGCTTAGAAGAACATGTGCCTGACCTTCATCTGCAACTAGACTTTGCAATTATATCTAAACCATGTAAATGTGCATTCATAAAAAGGACATTTTGAGCATATAAAATCCATCCTCACAAGCAGTTTACAGAGAAAGGATACAGAGGGTCAGATTATGGCATGGGGACCCATTATCATTCCAGACCCAGGAGTTGGGAAAATTGATATAGAGTTTGGCTTTACGATATTACAAAAGACAAAGGCCACAGAATTTAAACGGCATATTCTCGTTCAATTAACTGAATACCTTTGCTACAATTTCCCTAAGCGAGTATTTTTCAAACGTATTTCATGTTTTATATCGGAATTCAAAACCTTTTCAGCAACAGTGACATTTTCATTTGTCTGGTAATCTATAACCAACACTAGTATATAGGTCATCACTATTCTTTAAGGGTAAGTGTGTTTGGGATGTCCCTCTTTATCTAACACAACTAGAAGGGAAATTAATGGCACTTTAACTTGTTTCCAAATGCTTTAATTGTTTCAGTTGCATCACATTTTATTTTGTTAGGAATTTTAGGATTCAAAAGATGGAAACAGTTATACAATTTAGGTGCAGATAAATCAAACAAACACATCTTCCTGTTAATTCCTTGCTGGTCCTCACCATGCTAAAATGTTGGATGCAAATTTAGCACTAATAAAGAAGGAAGTATAAAATCTCACATTAAATGCATATGCTTACTTTCATCACAATCTTTTTTTTTATTATTATTATTATTATTCTTTTTGCAAATTTTACATATGTAACATCACAGACAAGAACAGATCAGAATTAGACATATAAACTTTGATTTACAATAGAAGGATATATGAACTGTTGAGTAAACTTCACACACAGAAAAACAAATATCACAATTTAAAAGGACTGAGCGGATTAGGCAGGCCTAAACTATAATAATTAAGTTGCTTCATAACTTTCCTGAATACAGTACCATAGGGAAGAACTAGAGTGATCTTTATATTTAAGGATATTCATAACAGAGAACGCCAAGGTATACAGTTATATCAGATTATCTAGCCAAGGTGACCATTTCTCATCATATTCAAAGTGGCTATCATATTGAAAAGATATTCCCCTTTCCATATCATGTTGGTATTTAAGCTGAGTTAGCACTTGGGTCCAAGATGGAGTCTTTTTCTGTAGCCAATGTCTTGATATTTCTATTTTTATGGCCATCATAAGTTGGATTATTAGATATCTATTTTGAGTTGAGAATCTTCTTAAGTTAAAATGGAAAAGAGCAACCAATCAGTTATCGTCCAAATCTTCTCCCACTAAGTCTGATATAACTCTAAATGCTTTATTCCATATAGGTCTTAAAAGCTTACATCCCCACCAGATATGTTTAGAGCTACCTTCAGCACAAGTACAACTCCAACAAAGTTTGGAATTATCAGGGTTGATTCTATTTAGAATTTTTGGTACCCTATGCCATTGATGAAGAATTTTATAATGAAGCTCTATGATATTTAAACAATGCAACGATTTTTTAACTTCTTGAATTGATCGATACCACTGCTCTAACTCGATTGAAGACCCACTTTCTTGTTCCCAATTTTGCCATGCTTTTGGTTTAGACTCTTTTTCTTCCTCTCTCAATAATTCATACCAACTAGATATCGATTTACGATTAGTATTATTTTTAAATAGATCCTTTCATTTTTTTATTTATCCTAGTGTTGTCATAAAGCAAATGGTTGTCCAAATAATTTTTGATTTTTAGATATGTGAATAACTCTCTTGAATTAAGGTCAAGACTTAACTGAAGATGTAAAAAATACCTTATTTTTTTCAATTCTAATAAATCATCTATTTTAATTGAACCAAATTTGATCAAATTACCTAAATTTAGGTCATTAATATTATATTCCATTGTCTTAATTGGACTATACTTAGAAATTTTATTTAAAATGTGATTTCTTTTCCTGTATTTTACCCAAATTTCATAGATATCTTTTATGTATGAAGTTTCTATGTTGGAGATGAATTTTGCACTTGCCCCAACGTCAATCCATAACATATTAGAAAGATCTTTTGAAATACACAAAAAGGATTCAATTTTATACCAAGGCTCTTCCAATGAGGTTGGGCTCTGCCATCTCCACAGATGGCATAGCCTAGAGGCTTCGTAATATTTGATAAGATTTGGGACAGCCAGGCCACCCTTACTGGGCTTTTTCATTACGTGTAAGATCGAGATCCTTGACCTCTTATAATCCCAGATGTAATTCAGAAATAATTTATGAACCTGCCTAAGTTTAGTTATTGTTATAGATAAAGGGATCATTCTAAACAGGTATTACCAATGAGGTAGAATATATGATTTCATGATTTGATCATATTTATTCTCCCCAACTAGGAAATTCCTATGTTTCTCCACTCTTTGAGTAATTTATCACTGGTAACTTTTATAAGATTATCCACGTTTTTATCAATCCTTTCTTTTAAATTATAAGAGAAATTAATCCCAAGATATTTAAAACCTTGAGATCACCAAGTGAAGGGATATTTAACTGATAATCTATTAATTATCGTAAAATCTAAATTGATGGGCATAACTTGGGATTTACCAATATTTAATTTATAGTTTGAAACTTTACCATAGTCTTCCAACTCCCGAAACAAGGCCCCTAGTGATAAATCCGGATCAGACAGTGTTAATACTATGTCATCAGCATATAGGCTGATCTTAAATTCAGAGTGGTTCAGAATAACTTTAATTTGATGGTAGTTTCTTATGCTCACTGCGAGCGGTTCAAGAGTCAAAATTTATAAAAGCGGGGCCAGGGGACATCCCTGCCTAGTCCCGTTAGAAATTGTAAACCAATCTGCGGAGATGCCAGAGCCCACGGTTTTAGCCGTTGGACAGAATAAAGAGCCATTATTGCAGTTTTAATAGAGCCAGCAAATCCAAATTTGTCCAGAGTCTGGCTCATAAAACTCTAACTGACCCTGTCAAACGCCTTCTCGGCATCCAGTGACAGGGCCAGCATAGGGATCTTGCTCCTTGTTACATAATCTATCAGGGCAGTCAATCTTTGAGTGTTATTACTTGGGTCTCTATTCTGAACAAAACCTATTTGGTCGTGATGAATTAAAGATGGAATAATTGATTTTAGTCTATTTGCAATGACAGCAGAGTAAATTTTAATATCTGAGTTTATAAGAGATATAGGCCGGTATTTAGCCAGATTAGTTGGGTCCTTATCCGATTATAATATCGGTGAGATATTAGCCTGTAATAATTATTTCAAAGGGAGACCCGATTCTCTAATTTCGTTAAATGTATGTATCTACTAGATGTTGCAATAGCTCATTTTTAAATGTCTTACAAAAACAATTAGTATACCCTAATCTTATTAATATGACAGTGCCAGGGGTAAGAAGGCTGTCTTATATATGCTGATAAGCCACAACACTAAAACCCCCTGCCTAATATCATGTAGGCCCCTTGTGTTGCCAAAACAGCTCTGAAGCTTTGAGGCATGGACTCCACAAGACCTCTAAACGTGTCCTGTGGTATCTGGCACCAAGATATTAGCAGCAGATTCTTTAAGTCTTGTAATTTGTGAGGGCTTCCATGGATCAGATTTCTTGTTCCAGCACATCTCACAGATGCTCAATCGGATTGAGATCAGGGAATTTGGAGGCCAAGGCAACACACTGGACTCTCTGTCATGTTTTTCAAACCATTCATGAACATTTTTTGCTGAAAGAGGCAACTGCCATCAGGAAACACAATTGTCATGAATTAGTGTATGTGGTCTGCAACAATCTATAGGTAGGTGGTATGTGTCAAAGTAACCTCCATATGAATGCCAGGACCCAAGTTTTCCCAGCAGAACATTTCCCAAAGCATAACACTACCTCCACTGGCCTGTCTTCTTCCCAAAGTGCATCCTGCTGCCATCTCTTTCAGATCTGGCACAGACGGCATGCACTTGATCTGAAAGAAAACTTTATTCATCAGACCAGGCATCCTTTTTCAATTGCACCATGGTCCAGTTCTGACACTCAGGTCCCCATAAAAGGTGCTTTCAGTGGTGGATAAGGGTCATCATGGGCACTCTGACCGGCCTGTGGCTAGACAGCCGCATACAAAGCAATCTGCGAGTGGCTAGTATTAAGTTTTTAAGCAATTTGTGCAGCTGTTCTGTGTGATCGGAACAGACAGGCTTGACTACGTGCATCAATTAGCCTTGGGCACCCATGACCTAGACTCTGTTTCACTGCACTCCAGTTCACTGTCCTTCCTTGCATCACTTTTTGCAGGTACTAACCAGTGCCGGCGCGTGCTGTAGGCTAAGTAGGCGGCCACCTAGGGCTCCTCTTAATAGGGGGAGCCGGCAGTGGGTTCACTGCTTGTATGGTCGCCCCCCTATCAAGCTGGATTGATCAAATAGAGTGGGCCGCGGCGGCTGCCGGCCACATTACCAAGCGCTAGGGAGCATTTACTTGTAGACTAGCGTCTGGTAGAACGTCGGTCTGGCATTCACCACAGCCTGCAAAGTCAGGATCCCTCTCCCAGCCAAGCAGCGCACGGGTGCATCATTCACTCATTCCCGCCCCTTGCCCTGTACGTGGGGACAAGTAGGCAGGAGAATAACAGAAAATGGGGCTGAAAAAAGTGTCAGCCACCGGGTGCAGTAAAGGTAGGAACTAAGACTAAAGTGCAATGAATGTAAGTATGTGTTTCAGTATGTCAATCTGCTTGAGTCTGTGTGTGTATGTATGCAGTCTGTGTGTGTGTGTATGTGTGTGTGTGTGTGTGTGTGTGTGTGTATGTATAGGTGTGTGTGTGTGTGTGTATGGGTCTGTGTGTGTGTGTGTGTGTGTGTATATGCATGGGTCTGTGTGTGTGTGTGTATATGTATGGGTCTGCGTGTGTGTGTATGTATGTATAGGTCTGTGTGTGTATGTATGTATGGGTCTGTGTGTGTGTGTGTGTGTGTGTGTATGTATGGGTCTGTGTGTGTGTGTCTGTGTTTATGAGTCTCTGCGTGTGTGTATAGGTCAGCGTGTGTCTGTATGGGTCAGTTTGTGTCAGCATGGGTCAGTGTGTGTTTGGAGGGGGGTCAGTGTGAGCGTGTGTGAATGTGTGTGGGTCAGTGTGTGTCTGTATGGGTCAGTGCAGGTAAGTCTGCATGAGTGGGTGGAACAAATGGGGCGGCAAAAAATGTTTTGCCTAGGCCGGCAAAAATCCTTGCAGCGGCCCTGGTACTAACCACTGCATACTGGGAACACTCCACAAGAGATGCTCTGTAGTTCTGTAGCCATCACTATTTTCCCTTGTCATAGTTTTTGCTTGCCTATTTTTCCAGCTTCCAACACACAAAATTCAACACCGGACTGTTCACCTGCTGCCTTATATATCCCATTCCTTGACAGGTTGTAACACTATAATCAATGCTATTCACTTCACACGTCAGTGACTTTAATGTTGGTGGCTGATCAGTGTATATTATACACACTACAAACCAATTAACATTCTTGTTTTGTTTTGTTGTTTTTGGTTTGTTTGTTTTTGTTTGTTTGCTTTTCCTGTTTTTTAATATTTTCTTTTTTTAATTTTTAGTTTTATGTTAATTATAGTATAGAAACTGGAAGCTGTACTTCACGTAGACTCAAAATCATATTCTGCAGTATTATTACATAGAATACCGTGCAGAATACAACAGGAAAAGGGCACCTATGATTTTATATCTAGGTGTCCAAGAGATCTAAATGTATTCGTAATTAAATGCACAATAATAATAATGGTTTATACAATGTTATTGTATGCAAAAGGAGCTCAGAGAAAAATTCTCAGACAAATCTGTGTGTATACGTATTAAAAAAAGGGCAAGTCATTTTTTTTATTCAAATGTGTTGCTTCTGGCCATTCTATAATCATTAAAATTAAAATATTTTTTTTCCAAAAATTAGAGTTTGTATCAGTAAGAGGCTCTGCTACAACAGCTTGGGTTTGCAAAATAAGGCATTTTAATAGTGGGGGGAAAACGTAATTTTAGATTTGCTTTTTATCCAAATTCCTCTCTGAGTTTTCAAACATTGAACGATTTGCTGTCATCTTAGTCTACTGGAAATTGTATATTTTCTGGTTTAGTTACAAATGATGACTTGTATTTTCTAAGCAACAAAATCCATAGCCAGCTGCTCATTGGTAAAATTAAGACACAAAGAGCCGAGTGTTCAATCCTAAATCTGCCAGTAATCACTTTGCCAATGGCAGTAAATTGTTAAAATGAGCGCCGATGGACCATCAGAGTGTTGATTCACTAAACAGTGAGTTGTGACTTGTTGACATCAAATTTCCAGAGTGCAAGAATTTGTTGCCACTTGATTATTTGGAACTAGGTTAAGTATCTTGGCCCACAACTCACGGTTTAGTGAATAAACACTGAAATCGGTTTAGTGATGTCCTTTTTCACCCGGAGTAAAGTGAGTGCCGGTGAAATGTTCTGCGCATATTTGTTTAAGTGACTACTTGAAGCCAGTTTCGAATCAACTCTTGCAACAGCAAGCGATGGTGAAATAGAAGTAGTTGCAGTGGACCTACTGCTGTAGTTTCATTAACAAACGTCTAAAACAATCTATCTGGTAGTATCGGGTAATAGAGCTGCATAAACAGAAACAAAATTGATTTAACTCCTAAATGGCAGAGAATTGAGCAGTAAGACTGCAGGCATGATATGTACACCAAAACTGTTTCATTAAAGGGATACTATAGCCCTAGGAATACAAAGTTGTATTCCTAGCACTATACTTCCCTCTGGTTCCCCCTTATTTAACTCTTACTGTACTTACCGAATTCCAGTGCCGATCTTCCTTTGGTGCTGGGTCGGTGCTCCACTCCTCTGACATCATCTGACAAGGGAAGCATCACAAGCACATTAGGCCCTCCTTATTTGAAATCATTGCTGCAATGCTTTCCTATCGGGCTTTACTGATGCTGAATGTCCTTATGCAAAGCATGTGGGCGTACAGCTTCAGTTAGGCAACCAAAAGTCGCCTAGCAAGCAAGAAGTGCCTCTAAGAGTTCAGAGAAGGGCTACTAAACCGGTTCATGGATTGCAGGATATAACTTACAAGGAAAGGTTAAAGGAACTTAAAATGTATGGCTTGGAGGAAAGACGAGACAGGAGGGATATGATAGAAACATTTAAATACATAATGGGAATCAACACAGTAAAGGAGGAGACTATATTTAAAAGAAGAAAAACTACCACAACAAGGACATAGTCTTAAATTAGAGGGACAAAGGTTTAAAAATAATATCAGGAAGTATTTCCCAACATCTAAAGCCTACCCACTTAATTTTTTTAGCCTTAATATGTAAAACCTACATTCTCATTAATTTTGTGAATATTTGTATGGGGTAAACACTTATTGTGTGTTTTCTCTATGTAATGTGAAGCTCTTCGAACAGAAGGTAGGAGATTTCGGGAGCTGCTGGCTGTAGTGGTTGCATGGAATGAGTGCTCCAGAATTTGGAAGACGGCAGCATTGAAATGTAGCTATTTAGATATTGCCGAAAAGCTTAAGGAGTGTGGGGAAGGTATCAGCACTTAGAGATGGCTTCATCTAAATCCTTCAAGACCAACTGATTTTTAACTATCATCTAAAAATAAGCAGCATAAAACCAACCAAGATGGTGGATACCAGGAGGTTATGACGTGCAATCCAACTCTGACCCTCTACCTCTATCCGGTGATAATCTGGTAACAGACCTTTCTCCACATTTTACCACGCAGTGCCTGTGGGTCCTTCTGCACACTTGTCCATTATCCCAGTCTGCACTCCCCTTCAAAAGAGTAATGCTGTCTGTTTGGCATCACTAGGCACCAAAGCTGGTAGCTTCCTACAACCTACAGCTTTAACACCACTGAATACACTTCAATTTCTTGCTACTGATCTACCCTAGTTGTGGACTCATGTTGGAATTCAGTATGTAGCAGATGTTTGCAATGATGTGGGGATATATTTTCCCTGCGCAGAAGGGAATTCTTTATATATCTAAAGAGGAAGCATAATTTGGCCAAAAACAGAATACGCAAGTTGGATGCTAGGCATGTATCACCATTTGTTAAGCTTTGTATGAGTGAAAAGTCTATAAAAAATATTAGCTCTCTGTCTTTACTTGCTGACCTAACTGGTGGCTCCAGACAAATTGCCATATATGCTGCAATGGGAGAGAGATTTGGGGCTACAATCTACCTCTCAACAATGGCACAGAGCAATATTCGAATTTAACAAGTCATCCAAATGTCTAGATTGCTAGGAAGCTCCTTTTATGTAGGTACGTCTACCATAATCCTAAAGCATTGCGTCATTGTTATGCTGGAGATATAATGAAATGTAGGATTCAATTCTCCTTTTTTTAGGGGTGTGCGTAACTTGGGTCCTTCTGGGCCAATTATAAAAACCTATCAAAGCATCACTAAAGTGAGCATCCCTATGACACCAGAATGCTTTCTCTTGGATGTTTCCACAACCCCTGCAGGGACCCTTTGTAAAATTGTCATTAACTATTTTGATAGCTGCGCTCACTTCCCTCACTTCCCTCACTTCCCACTATATCATCAATAATAAACAGATGGGATACCACTTATATATGAGGAAATGGATTCTAAGCTTTATGCCACATCTGAGTTATTCACTAAAACATGGAATGCTGGAAGACACTACAATATTTGTCCTCTTAGCTGACGAGTGTAGTGCAGGGTTTGGAAGATCGCTGTTTTCCAAGATCTATATTTATAACAATATGCGGTGCACAACTGAATGTCACTCTTTGATTAGTTTCTTTTCTATGTTTGCTTGTTTCTTTTACTCGTTTTGAATCTTGCTGCCTGGAGCCATGGACAGGGCTGCTTTCCAGTTTGGCTCTGCCAGCGAGTGCGCTTTACCTCTGAATCATCTGTGTGAGCTGCCGCACACTTTAGCCCTGTTACACGCATCTGGGAGCTGCTGTTGACAGAGAGCACTATCTGTTGTCCCTATTTTTCCCTTCTCCTGAGAATTGGACAGCACCAGACCCAAAGTGGACAAGAATACGTTATATCCTACAAGCAGGGATTATACTGCTGAACACCTGGTACCCTTGAGCTGGTTATAGCTCATGTAAATGTGAGTGTATTACATCTTATTTTTTTCTTCCACGTATCCCATACACTCTGCACAATTGGTCCTTTTCCCTTTGTGTTTTCCATATCACGGGAGGATCCGAAGTATCATAGAAAGAGAAAACATCCTACCAGTGGAACGTGTGAAACAGACATTTTATTATTTATTTACTTTTTAATTATATTTTATTACATTGGGACTAATTTTACTGTATTTTATTTAGTTTTATTTTTGGCGCAGCCTTTGTCTCCTTTTCTTGTACATTCTCACTTCAGAGGGTTAGAGGGTGAACCTCTGTAAGGTTGCTGCCTACTTATTGTATTATTAGCGCTAACCTATCTTACACTTTATTCTGTGTTGGATGCTTGAAAACTGTACTACATCCTTGGATTGGAATGTCCTTTTGTATTCATTGCACAACAATTTAAATGAAAAGAAACATTGCCAGAACAGGATATATGACAATTTAGCTGCTCTGTATCATCCAGTCCTTTCAGATTGGTCAAATCACTCTCACTTTCAACACTCTTTACGCACTACCAAATTAACCACAGTGTGCCATTACCCATGAAGAGACTGGGCTCACAGACTGCTCGCACCATAACCACTAAAAGCACTAAAATAAGCTATTGTTGTGGAGGTCTCCTCGGGTGGTACCTTGATGCTATAGTGGTTATGGTACCTGGGGTCTCCAATTAATAATACCACCTGTATGCAACCCGATAACGTATTTTATCTCCCGGCAGGTACTGTACAATAGTGGAGCGAGTCTTTGTTGCAAGGTTCCGTTTTTTTTAATTCTTTATTTTTGTTGTGCATATTTTGGTAACATCCAGCATAATACTCTGCTGCGCCCCAACAGCTGCAGCGAAGATCAACATAAAACATTTGCATGGTTGAAACATACATAGCAATGATTGTCTTGCACTTTTTAATTGTTTAAGCGTGTGTGAGTTAGTGTCTCAGAGATGGGTTGTAGAAGTACTTGTGTGCGGGTAGTTTGTGCATGCTTGGTCTTTAATTTAGATTGGTATTAGGGATGTGTCAGGTCAGGCTGTTCAGTGTGGTGCCGTCCTATTGTCATATGTAGGAGGGTTAACTAGCCCGCCATAGGTGGTACCCCTTACCGTGGGGGCAGCGGGGGGGGGGGAGAGTTGGCCGGTGTGGAGCCATACACCTGCCCTATGGCGCCCGGTTCCTAGGTGTTGTGAGTTAAGGGGTGGTAGGTTCTCCGTGGGTAGTTGTCATGTGTGTGGTGCGTTAACATTCTGTTGATAACTAATTATGAATGGTTTATAAACAGTTCTGGTATAACTCTTAGCGGCCTGGACTACAGACTCTTAGGGTTTCCAGTTCCCGGGTCAGTAGCCAGTTTGGCGGCAGGAACAAATGGGGCAGCTCGGGAGGGGTTCCAACTCCTGGTGTTCGCCCGTCTGTCTTCATGTGTATCGAAGGGTGGTAGGCCCAGCGCCGTGAGGAGAGTCGGGCCTCTGTCATCGATGAGAGTTTATGTATTGTCCCTTTGTGGTTCACCACTAGTAGCCTGGGGGACATCCACCTGTATTTGATGCCAACTGATCTTAGCTGGCTTGTGAGGTGCTGCAGAGATCTTCACCATTGTAAGGTGGACCTGATAGAAGGTGAGGCTGGCGCCTTCAAAGATGAGCGGTGTCTTGCCTCGCAATGCTGACCAGATGGAGATTTTGTCGTGGTAGTGTGAGCATCGCACTATGGCGTCCTGTACTGCCGTCGCTGGGGCTCTGCTGGATTTAGGCAGACGGTAGGTCCCATCCAGGGTGACTTTTTTGGCCTGTGCAGCCGGCAGAATGGTGGCCACCAGGCGTCTCACATAGTGAGGGAGTTCTTCTGGGGTCACCGTGTCCGGTATGCCCCTTATCTTTAGATGGTTTCTCCTTGACCTGTCGTCCAGTGTGGCTAGGTGTATGGAGAGTGAGTGTTGCGAGGTTTCTAGGTGTTGGATGGCTTCGTGTACGGTTTTCATACCTTGTTTTAGGTCAGCAATGTCTCTCTCTGCTGTTTTCACTCTATCATTAACTTTCTGTATATCTGCCTTCATAGCTGTCACGTTAGCTGCCAGCAAGTTTTTGATTTCCCCCACCAGGTTTTGGAAGTCCTGCTGGGTGACTGGGGCTGATCCATCTCCTGCAGCCTGTGTGGTATGCCCAGCTGTGAAGGGCTCTCTGGAGGTTCTGCGGCCTTGCTGTTTTAGGCGGAGGCTGCCTCTGGAGCATGTGTTCGATGTTCTGCGCCTCTGTAGGTGTATGTGCAGGTGATTTGTGGGATCTGCGTCCCATCTCGTCGGCAATTGCGTTCTGCTGTGCCGGCCGCTCTCCAGACCCACCCGGCGGTGTGAAGGCGCCAAATAGAGCCACAAGGTCCAGGCTTTGGGTGGTGGGGTAGGCCCTGGTTTTCCGTTTCTTTTTTGGCGTCTTGGTTGCCTGGAAAAATGGCATGTGGTGTGACCGGGTCTCGCCCTTGTTGCTGACAGGTAGGGCACCCGTGTGTGTGCGTGATTTGGGGTGATTTTTAGGGTTTTTCGACGATTTATGTCGGAGCTGATGCGACTTGCGTCCGCTCCCGTTAAGGCGCAGGCTCCCCTTGTAAGGTTTCGTTTTTAAAGCAACCTTGCATAAAATCACATACAGGGTTATTCATTAAGGCCAAAGTAGCTGTAAGGGAAGCATAGATGACTTAGACAATTTTTCTATTTCAGCTATTATGACCTTAAATTTTAAATTCTCTTTGAATTCTCACTTCAGTGAATATTCTGATAGAGTTACAAAAACTCCAGGTTGCACCCTTCCAGAGAGAGTTCAAGCTATCAGCAGAGTCCTCTAGAAGTCTGGCTAATTTAAAGCTACCAGAAAGAACTTCAACAAATTAGAATCACGTCCACACACCCTAACAGAGGGAACAGATGCTTCAGTACAGTGCATGATTATATGAAAGAACAGTACCCCCTAGAGACCAAATAACCTGCTGGGGAGCCCAGAAATCCTTACATTAGTAATCAGAAGAAAAACTGGATCAAAGCTATAATTGTTTTGATTCAAAATGTTATATCTCTGTAGGTAACAGAATACATTATGGCTGTGTTGATACATAAATACTTATGCCTTGAGGATACAAAAGTTAATTAACCAGCTGTTTCCAAGGTCCATTGTCATATAATAAATGTGTTAGCATTGCTTTTTGCTATGTACCCATACACTGAATCTACTTTGTCTTTTTATCAATATGGAAAATCTTAAAAATTGACTTTTCTTCTTTTTTTTTAATTAATTTCTCAGACAAGGCTTTTAACACAAATAAACAGTTTTAGAAGAGCAATTTTTTTTTAAGCTGTATACAACTGGTAACAAAACAAAAGCCAAAATCATGAATGTTTTAGCATCTTATTAGATCTTGTTAGAAAATTATTCAGACTATAACGTGATGGGTGCAGCAGGGGTGTCAACCCCAGGTAAGAAGTCAAATTATTTATAAAAGGCGTAATTTCTTACAATGGGCGGACGCCAAGGCACCTGGCACCATAACTGCTACAGCAGTGACAGAACTAAAATAGAGAGAGCCTCGGTGCAAACATTTTTTGGGTGCCCTCCCCCTATCTCAAGGATGGACAAAAAGGTAGATTCACAACTGTGGTACAACTTCCACAAAGCTTTGCCAGCTCGGGATTTACCATTTTTCCCATCCTTGTAGGTTGTACTTAATAGTGAGCATTATTAGTATTTGAATGTAAGCATGTTTTTGTATGAAGTATGTGTGTGTGTGAATGTAGGGGTGCAATTGTATGTAGTATTGTGTGTTTTTATGTACTGTTGCCATTTGAAAGCAGTTTACTTGTGTGCAGTGTTTGGTTTTGAATGGAGGGATGCGTGTATGTAGTGTTGACGTTTGAATGCAGAGGTTATATTTGTGTGTAGTGTTATAGTTTGATTGCTAGATGTATACTCATATACATGTACACTGCCACACACACTGATACACATACATATACAGACACAAACTGACACATACTTCCTGATACACAGACACACATGCAGATTCTTAGACACACTGATACAAACACTGACACATATGCAGATACACAGATATACATACTAACACACATACAAATACACAAACACACACTAACACACATACAGATACACAGGTGCACTAGTACACACATACACAATACATATAGAGACACACAGGTATACACAATGACACACATGCAGTTACATAGACAAAGACACACACAATGGCACTCATACAGATACAAACACAGATACACAAGAGCACACATTGACACACAGATACACATGCACACAAAAATATCACTACACACATGCAGATACGCAAACAGACATACAGATACATACACATATACACACAGATAACACATACATACACACATACACATACAGACACACAGGTAACACGCACACCTAGATAACATATGAGCACACAGAGTTAACACATGCACACAGATAACAACATATCCACACAAAGATCATATTACTTTTTTTTAACCACCCCCCTGCTTCCATACCTTTTTGGTGCAGGAGAGTGGCTTCCCTGTTGAGCAGTGGCATCTGGTCTGCTCTCCATTATTGCTGGTGGCACTCACTCTTATCTCTGGTCCTCCCCTCTTCTGTGGCTTGTTGATAAGTTGGGAGAGAGTGACTTGTACTCACTTCCTCTAGCTTTGCACAGACCAGAGAGCCCTGTCACACTGCTAAAGGACCATTATCAGCCAACAGGACCAGGGTACTCCTAGCATCATAACCAATACAGACTATTTGGACAAACCATTAATTTTACTTTTGAAACAAGTATGTGCAATCTATTTAGGAAATGCCTTAGAACACTGTCAAAAATTGCTACATAGATTACTTCTTCTTTCAATCATTCACTTTCTACAAAATATTAAAGTAGATGAAATTTAAATGAAAGCATTGATGAGGCTCATAATATAAAATGATGTATTTGGCTTGTTGAGTATGTGTACTGGCCAGAACATTTTTCTAGAGATGCTAATGATGCAAAGAAAAAAGATCTGTCCGTTTCCTTGGCAACATAAGAAATTGCATTGAATGATGTATACATATTGGTAGCAATGCGAATGTTGTGTAAGTAGAAGCTTGTGGAAATAATAGAACTGAGATTGACTTGAAATATTTCTTTATAAAGGTGAACATCGAACACGATCAGGAAAAAAAAAAACATGTTGAAGATTGATAAACGACTTCAATCACAGCTAAATTGATGATCTTTCACTTCTATTCAGATATAACAAAAGCAAAGTATAAATTCCCCCGGACTGCTATAGAACTCAATAATAAATAATGATTTTATTAAAAAGAAAAAGAAGAATTTTAACATAGATATAATTACTACTGAACCAGACAGTGTGCCAAGGTTTATGAAGGAAATATTGCCAAAGATCTATTCATCAAGGAATAGAAAAGAAAGTGTTTCTCAAACTTTCTTATATGGTCTATTTTTTTGTCTCCTCTTTGTCTCTCAGTATCATCTCATGTCTTTCAATCTGCTCCTTTTTCGTTCATCCGAACTTATGAATATCTCACACCCTTACCAGGACTATCATCCCCATTTCTGTATTTTTTCCACCGCTGTTAGTGTATTTCAGCCTCTTCTGAATCTGACGGTCCACCACCCATGCTTTTCAGTCACATGTGTCTCTTCTTGTGTTTCTCATGTTCCTCTGCTCCACTATGTCTCTCTTTCAAGCGACAGCGAAGGTATAGCTAAACAAAGGAGATGAAGTATCTTGTCATGATGTAAAATAGCCTTCATAAAACTTATAATCCACTCTTTTTCAGGATATCATTAACCACTCTAACACACAAAACCTAAATCAGAGGACAGATAGGACAGATGCTCCATAACAATAAGGTTGAATACTCTGTCTTGGTGGGGCACCAGCCTGTAAACAGGCAAAGACTAAACAAGAATGAGTCATGGTCAATGGGATACAAAGGATCATGAACACGAAAAAATAAGCCAAGGTCAAGAAGCACAAAGGACAGACCAATCAATGACAAGTCAGGACATATACTAATATATTAAATACACAAACACCACACTCTAATATGATCTGTCTGTGATTAGAGTTCAAATAGGTTGTGCAAAAACCTTATTGACTAGCGTCATGGTTGCAACGTTGGAAAGTTTGAATATAGTATTGCATGAATGGTGCATCAAACAGTGCATCAGAAAGGTTGAATGTTGATGGAGCAAAGGGGCATCGAAGAAAGTTGAAGCTGGAAAATCAGAGTATGGTGTTGCACTCATGACATATCATACCATACATCTGAAAAGTAGTGGGTGCGTGGAGCACAGAGATAGTGTCCAGCATGAGCCATGATGCCAGAATGTTGTACAACATAACATAGCGTAGCATGGTGATGAGAGATAGGTGGTACCATGACATTCCATGAACAGGAGGTGGATACCAGAACCATGTAGAAGAAGTCAGGAAGATCTAGTTTTGCAACCGTTTTTACAGCTCTCATGACTGAGACACAAGTAGCTAGGTAGCTAGACACAGCAAATCCATTAAGATAGAATATGGGGAATCCAAGCCTTAGAGAACATGTAAAGAAAGTAGAATAGATAGATAGACAGACAGACAGACAGACAGACAGACAGACAGACAGATAGATAGATAGACAGACAGACAGACAGACAGACAGACAGACAGACAGACAGACAGACAGATAGATAGATAGATAGATAGGTAGAGACCTGGTTGTTGTGTGAATCCTTGTCTTACCATCCATAGCATTATTTTATTTATATATTTATTTCTGTACCTGCCTTGCCTCAGGTGGGCAGACAGTTCTTATTTCCCAGCAGACCTCCTGAAGCTAATACAAGTTCCAGCACTGAAATTCCTGTTCTTATAACTTGGGTTTACTTTCCAGCAGCTAATTCAATAGACATCCAACAGAAAAAAAATAACTGTTAGCTATTGGTCGTTACATGGAAAGCCTAAACCACATATTAAACTTTCCATATGGGTCTTGTCCAGCATCATTTCATCTTATCACAATTGAAGACTAAATATTACAAATATCACATGTTCTGCACTTTGATTGACAGAGGAATGCTTTGTGTACTAATGTAACCAATGGCTTTAATTATTGGTAATCATTTTTAGTATTTTCTCCTAATTTTTTCAGCTATAAATACTCCTCAGGCTAATATCGTGCTGTAACAACTATATCTTAATACAACCATGTATTTATTCCTCCTTATTCTGCTGCCAAGATCCTTTAATAGATTTTCCAGAAGACCTTGGCAGGCTAAGTCCCAAGGGGACATTTTCAAAAGGCCAAGGAAGCAGGTGCTAGTTTACTTTCACCTCTTAAGTAAGTAGTAGATTCGCCTAAATTACGGCACATTACAGAGAGTACAGAGAATGCATTATTCACCCTCTTAGCAAAATGCTCTTAGACCATTTATATGAAAAAGTACATTAAACACTTATACCTGTCCTGTTCCAAAAGGGATACTTAAGGAGCAAAGTACAAATTCATTACTGTGTCGGAATCATTCAATTATTGGCATCAATCTGCTTTTCTAACCAGCACTCTACTGCTCTGAAAGAGACCTCAAGCCTTGAGTAACCTTAAATATAGTGATTTTTGTGCATCTGACCTCATAATTTTAAAACGTTTCATTGCATTTTTATACATGACTGCTTTTTTATGTACATAATGCATTGAGAAAACAATTGCTGCAAATTGATACTTACATATCAGATTGCAAGCTTACTTAATACATCCTCGAAAAGAGGTAAACATCATGTGTGACACCCAAATTTCCCCTATTTAATGTATTCATCATAGCTACATATATCTTGATAAAGACCCAGGAGGGTCTAAACGTTGATTCATTCGTTGATTTTGTGAATATACGTTTTTGCTGGAAATCCTGAAAGTGCTCCTTTATTTACCTTATGTAATTTGCGCTTGGAAGCACCCAGGTTAGTTCTGTGGATTACATGTACATTTTTTCAGGTAAGTGCGAGTTCCTTGACTTATATATACTGGTCCCTTCTCTCCATAGAACCACCATGATTCTTCAAGTTTAAGGTCTTATCTGCACACCAAACAGAGAGATTGTCACCTCTTCTGATCACTCTGTCTTCCAGACAGCTCCAGACACTGTATTTGCAAAGACCCTTTTAGATCACAGATCCAAGTGATTATGCTTTAAGCACATGGATCCACAGAATCTGTCACCATGCCCCCCTGAAATAAAAGTCAACACTCACGATGCAAGAAAACACTAAATTGTTTTATCCACCACAGATCTAGCCTCCAGGAACAGAACTTTCAACTCAAGGCAACTCAAACAATAGATGCAAACATGTGCAAATTACCCAGTTTACAGTAAATATTCTCACAACAAAGGACATAGGGAATAACTTCAAAGATAGTCATACGGTTAGATAGAGATTGCTTTACAATATATGATCTACAGTAACTAATACTACTACTACATGCAGCACATATCACAGCTATGAAAATTAAAATGCCCATATGGAGCTTATATAGCAGAAAAATATTATTGATATCTATAATACTTATAGGACCACAAACAAAGTCCACACAGAGTGCACCAGGCGTCCTCTCATCAGGCCATGCGCGCCAAACACTTTGCGCAGCTGTTCCCCTCCACACCTCAAACAGAGAATGTAGTCTACTTACCATTCGGCCCTATGAATAGCTCCTTCTGCTGGTTAGCGTGTGTCGAAATCTACGGTTCCTGCTTCCCTGAAATAGTAATAATTGCTGCCTGCTATTTTGCCAAATCTTTTATAAATTTAAATCTTGTGACATCACGCCGCCCTTAAAGTGACAATGTCATGTAGATGACCCCATATACTATTAACTTGGAGTTACAGAGATGATGTGGACCAATCAGAAAGTGTGTTAGCCTATATAAAGTTAATTTAAGCACTTGTTCATTGCCCTATCATGGTTTCTGCCCTGATACACGTTAGTGCTCGTAGTAAGTTTCTTGTTATTTTGATATTGACCTTGGCTTGTATATGACTTAGTGTATTTCTGGTATCCTGACTCGGCTTGCTTCTGACTTTGAGTATTTCTGGTATCCTGACACAGCTTGTTATTCCGTCTATCCGTATTTCTATATCCCTGACCTTGGCTATTCATGACTCTGTCTTTATCTGTATTAACGTTAAGTCCGGCCTCTCTAAAGCCCAATAATACATCTATCTAGTATCTCTGTTAGTAGGATTCTCCATTCCTGCAAGTACAAGTACGACCCTGTGACACTAATCATAACAATTATGGGGATCCTTGCCTTATGTCAATTGAGTATTGGTACTAGCATCTATATGACAAAGTCATGTATCATTAATGGCAGGTGATGGATCTGCAAAACAAAACTGATTGATGTATTCTGAATCACCCATTCCTCATCCAAATATACTGCCACTAACATGCATGCTCTGTTGACACTGCTTTGTGAGTCGAATTACACTTTTCTAAGACTAGACCATGCATCGCATCCACCAGTGAGAGTATAACACCATGATACCAATCATTTCGCTATTAGCCAAGTCAAAGAAACTCTTCAACTCCTTGTTTTACTGACCCTATCTTGGATTTCTGTCTCATCTATTAAAATCCCTTCCTGTAATTCTCTGACCTTCAGTAATGTACCTACAAGACACCCATATAGTGAACATTACTCATATTACACCTCCAAAACAAATATTACCCGTTGCATCTTGCAATACACGCAAACAATGCATACCTAGACGACTGTCCAGATGCATGTGAGACAGTTGAAATGTATGAATAACCATTCTAACCCCCGTATACGCAGCGTATAGGTGAATGTTGTTCTATATGCCCAAATTATCTTTTTGCTCTAGCAGTAGTTGCCTGACAAGAGGAAGATTCAATATCGAATGGAAAAAGCAAACAGTTAAATAGCTGCCGTTTGTCCCTTACAGCTGCTGTTCACGATCCACGTTTAATGTGTGGATAACATACAGCCATATGAACATAGAAAAAATCTACAGAAAATAAAAAATAAAAACTCATAGAGTAGTATAGCCAATATACATAAATACACCAATTAATAGGTTGCACTCACAGACGCAAATTAATAGCAGGCATATCTCAATAGTAGGGAGATGATATGAGATCCTCAGCATGGAAGCATGGACATGTAGGAGAGAAATAGATGTATATGTTTATATCCTGCACTACAATAAATTGCACTTACAAGTTAGTAGTGATGTACAAGCATATCATCAAATGTTTTCCACAGCCATCCTCCTCCAGTTGACACCAAATATGAGGGATACTGTTATAAGTTGTAAAAACTATTTATTGTTACAAAAATAAAAATAAAAACAAAATAACAGAATAAAAACCTCACTACAATAGTCCAACCCTACGCGTTTCGTCCGTAACCAATCGGACTTCCTCAGGGGTAATCGCTTCTAAGATCTCCTGTGCAGCGTCGTCCTTCTCCTTTCGGCGTGGTTTTAAATCACCCGGTAAGGCTTCCGCCTTAATCATCCGCCTATCCGCGTCGAGCTGCTCCGGCTGCACTGATAGCGTTCCAAGCCTCATTCTCATGTGCCGTTCTTCCTTCCCCATATACAAAAAAGGTCTAAAACTTATAAATAATCCTTCTAAAAACACATTCAGTTCCGGAACACTGTAATAAATGCCCCTCGTTTAAGAATAATATTAATTTTATAGCAATAGAACAAGTGAGTTTGGATGAAAGAGGAGGAGATTTATTGCTTAAATTAAGAAAAAGAGAGGGCTTTTGGATACATAAGTTAAAAACGATGCAACCTCGAGGCCTGAATGTAGACTTTGATTTAGTTTGTTTTTTAAAATAGTTTTTTTGAAATAGTTTTTTTGAAGGGTCCCTTTAAAAAAAATATATATGTTTTAAGATATTGGGGTTTGCAGGTTTTAGTAGTATTATTAAGTATGATTTATTACTTTTTAGAAGGATTATTTATAAGTTTTAGACCTTTTTTGTATATGGGGTTTACTCTTGATGACACAGGATGCAGTTGGTGTTTCCTTTAAAGGTTTTGGGTATATATCATGGATATTGGATATTGGATATTTTTTTCTGGATACATATTAACTCCTTTGGCATGTTTAATACATTAAGACACGTTTTTTTACATGTGTTGTTGAAAAGATATATAGTTTTTATGGAGTATTTCTGTTTTAACTTTTTCTTTTTTATGTGCCATTTGCCTCATCTATATTTGTTTTATGAGCCATTTTGGGATTGTTTATGCAAAGATGGGAGGACTCTGCATGGACTTTTTGATCAACCGATTATTACAACATGGTGCCGGTTGTGCACATGCGCACAAGGAAGAACGGCACATGAGAATGAGGCTTGGAACGCTATCAGTGCAGCCGGAGCAGCTCGATGCGGATAGGCGGATGATTAAGGCGGAAGCCTTACCGGGTGATTTAAAACCACGCCGAAAGGAGAAGGACGACGCTGCACGGGAGATCTTTGAAGCGATTACCCCTGAGGAAGTCCGATTGGTTAAGGACGAAACGCGTAGGGTTGGACTATTGTAGTGAGGTTTTTATTCTGTTATTTTGTTTTTATTTTTATTTTTGTAACAATAAATATTTTTTACAACTTATAACAGTATCCCTCATATTTGGTGTCAACTGGAGGAGGATGGCTGTGTAAAACATTTGATGATATGCTTGTACATCACTACTAACTTGTAAGTGCAATTTATTGTAGTGCAGGATATAAACATATATCATCTACACTTATTTCTGGTTTATTTCTCTCCTACATGTCCATGCTTCCATGCTGAGGATCTCATATCATCTCCCTACTATTGAGATATGCCTGCTATCAATTTGCGTCTGTGAGTGCAACCTATTAATTTGTGTATTTATGTATATTGGCTATACTACTCTATGAGTTTTTATTTTTTCTTCTCTGTAGATTTTTTCTATGTACATTGTTTTGCGAGGACTGGAAGGAGTCCTGTTTTCTGCAGTTTAGAACCTTTTAGGTATTATTGATACCTGTTTGTTTGCTTATTTTGTATTTTCAACGGGTGATTAGTGTTTTTTTTATACAGCCATATGAACCAGTGTTTTATTTATTTTTAATGAACCAGTGTTTTATTTATTTTCATGAAAGTAAAATCTGGTCATTAGGCGCGAACCTTTGTTGCAGTGGTGACCTGTTACCTGGCTTTTGTCAAGGAGTTTGTACTACAGGTAAATGCCGTTAATTAATCACATCATCAGTAGTGTCTTTATATTAACATTTCTGGGAATTTACCAACAAGGCTATATCAGTGGGAACATACAGGGAGTGCAGAATTATTAGGCAAATGAGTATTTTGACCACATCATCCTCTTTATGCATGTTGTCTTACTCCAAGCTGTATAGGCTCGAAAGCCTACTACCAATTAAGCATATTAGGTGATGTGCATCTCTGTAATGAGAAGGGGTGTGGTCTAATGACATCAACACCCTATATCAAGTGTGCATAATTATTAGGCAACTTCCTTTCCTTTGGCAAATTGGGTCAAAAGAAGGACTTGACAGGCTCAGAAAAGTCAAAATAGTGAGATATCTTGCAGAGGGATGCAGCACTCTTAAAATTGCAAAGCTTCTGAAGCGTGATCATCGAACAATCAAGCGTTTCATTCAAAATAGTCAACAGGGTCGCAAGAAGCGTGTGGAGAAACCAAGGCGCAAAATAACTGCCCATGAACTGAGAAAAGTCAAGCGTGCAGCTGCCAAGATGCCACTTGCCACCAGTTTGGCCATATTTTAGAGCTGCAACATCACTGGAGTGCCCAAAAGCACAAGGTGTGCAATACTCAGAGACATGGCCAAGGTACGAAAGGGTGAAAGACGACCACCACTGAACAAGACACACAAGCTGAAACGTCAAGACTGGGCCAAGAAATTTCTCAAGACTGATTTTTCTAAGGTTTTATGGACTGATGAAATGAGAGTGAGTCTTGATGGGCCAGATGGATGGGCCCGTGGCTGGATTGGTAAAGGGCAGAGAGCTCCAGTCCGACTCAGACGCCAGCAAGGTGGAGGTGGAGTACTGGTTTGGGCTGGTATCATCAAAGATGAGCTTGTGGGGCCTTTTCGGGTTGAGGATGGAGTCAAGCTCAACTCCCAGTCCTACTGCCAGTTTCTGGAAGACACCTTCTTCAAGCAGTGGTACAGGAAGAAGTCTGCATCCTTCAAGAAAAACATGATTTTCATGCAGGACAATGCTCCATCACACGCGTCCAAGTACTCCACAGCGTGGCTGGCAAGAAAGGGTATTAAAGAAGAAAATCTAATGACATGGCCTCCTTGTTCACCTGATCTGAACCCCATTGAGAACCTGTGGTCCATCATCAAATGTGAGATTTACAAGGAGGGAAAACAGTACACCTCTCTGAACAGTGTCTGGGAGGCTGTGGTTGCTGCTGAACGCAATGTTGATGGTGAACAGATCAAAACATTGACAGAATCCATGGATGGCAGGCTTTTGAGTGTCCTTGCAAAGAAAGGTGGCTATATTGGTCACTGATTTGTTTTTGTTTTGTTTTTGTATGTCAGAAATGTATATTTGTGAATGTTGAGATGTTATATTGGTTTCACTGGTAAAAATAAATAATTGAAATGGGTATATATTTGTTTTTTGTTAAGTTGCCTAATAATTATGCATAGTAATAGTCACCTGCACACACAGATATCCCCCTAAAATAGCTATAACTAAAAACAAACTAAAAACTACTTCCAAAAATATTCAGCTTTGATATTAATGAGTTTTTTGGGTTCATTGAGAACATGGTTGTTGTTCAATAATAAAATTAATCCTCAAAAATACAACTTGCCTAATAATTCTGCACTCTCTGTAGAATCTTGTTAGCAAAGAGATCTTATTAAACCATAGTTAGATAATTATTGTCACTTATTAACTCATGCATCCTTTTTCTGTATTCAGAGGGCAAAATGGTTTGGGGAGTTTTTGTATCCTCGGTAGTTGTTCTATTTGATCACAAACTAGATGTTTTGTCAGGTTTTGTGCATTCACAAACCCTAAACACAAAGTAGTATTCCCACGTCTCAAGGCTTACAGAGAGAATATTCAATGTTCTTAGTGGTTTCCCTTGTGTTATGCAGACTATACAATAAACCACATACATACTGAAGAATAAATGGAACAGGATATAATAGCTTAAAAACACGCCATACTTTATCAAACCAGAGGCATTCTGCAAATAGAACTTTGCAACACAACTCTCGAATTAGAATAATGTTTAGGTGATTGATTCTCTCGCAGACAGGGGTCTGATCTCTGCTTCCTGGGGCAAAGAATTCCCAACATTAAGATATTCATTGGAAGAGAGGTTATGTAGAGGAATCTGCATAGCTGGGATCTTACAAACCAGTTCACTCAGAGCCTCTTATTGTTAACCCATAAAGTGCTCCAGCAAAGAACCAAGAATTCCCAATACTTTGCTAAGTGATTTAAGGGCCATTTGCTGAAATCACATTAAGTCAGTTTTTGGATTTGTGATCAGTGGGACTGCAGAGAGAGTCTCATTATAGAGAAGACATATACCATGCTGCCAATGAATTACCTTGTGAAAGTGCATACCCTCCAACCCTATATTCTTTAGGTAGAGACCAACAAGGCAAGCTCACCAAAGTTTGCTTTGGTACTGAGTGTCATCTCTAGGCACAAAACAGAATCTCAGCAATGACTGCTGTAGAGCCGAGCCAAAATAAAAAAAAATTTACGAGGTGCTTGAATACTTAAAGAAACACTCTAACCGTAAAATCGATATTGGTATTTCAAGTTTAGAGGGTTCCTTAATTTGTTTAGATTACTTTGCTCCCATATAAAATGAAATTTTAAAAAAGCAATAAAACATACCTTTAGTCCCGCACACTGCCTCCAGTGAAGTTATCGGTTCTCGATTGCATATGGTAGAGTACTAGTTTGGAGGATGTAGTTCAGGTGTGCTGTTATAACAGTCCTCAATTATAATAGTCTTATATAGAAGCTCTAAATCTTTGCTATGAGAAGCACTGGGCACATGTGGCATCATGTTATGGGTGATGATGTCGAATGTCATGACCTTAGAAAACTGAAAGTCTTCCATTAGAACGCACCTCTAGTGCATGACAGTCTGATAGACACTACAGGCATATTTTTGGACAAATGTAAATATTGCTGTTTGTTGTAGAAGAGACAAGATTCGTTAAGATGAAGTTGTTTTGGTACTTAATGTGGCCTATGAATGTAGGCTTAAATCCACCGATACACTTAAAGGCAGCAGCATATGGATTTTCTGTGATATATCAGTCAGTAGCCTGCTTTTGCAAGAGTTCCCCAGTATTCCGCTGTTAGCATACCATCTCTCCAGAGGGATTCATGTTAATGTTAGTACCTCTAAGGATTAGTAGTACACTTCTCTTTACCTTCTACCTTTTGTTATGTCTAACAAAGATCTTTGCTTGTGAAGTGACTGAGGTACTCACCCCATGAACTTTTGGCACTCCAGCTGTTTGTCGTATAACTTTCTTCAGTGCTTAACGCTAAAACTGACTACACATCATAGGAAATGAAGACCAAACTAGCTTCACTGCAAGACACTAGTCATCAATACCTTGCGAACTCGTAGTTCTCCTCCATCTGCTAGAACAGATTAGAGTTCCATTCTCATATTTCTACTAAGCATTCTTTTTAAGGAATGTTCGTCATTAAAGCTTTCTATGTGGGGGTCATTAAGCTAAGTGTAATTAAACTTAAGGGATCACCTAATTATTACATCCATTTTCTAAATCTGATAAAAAGAAAATGTAATCATGCAAAATACCATAGATCACTATATAATGGAAAAGTGACCTTATACAATGGATCTTCAGTGGGACGTTCTGCGGGAAATTACAAATGTCCAAAACGATTCAGCAACCTTCACCATGATAACCTTGCAGGTGGCTGGGTGATATTAAAAGTACAATTAAAATATTTTTTTTCACACAATACGTTTAGCATGTTTTTAGCATGTGTTCCACAATGGGCAACACAATATAAATGTACAATTCACTTAACTGAGTACATGATGGCATATATCTAGAAATAGAAACTGAACTTGCATTTGTATACCATTTCTTGCAATTTAATATGATATATGCTAAAAAAAAAAACGTATCTGTACATTATTAGATTTATTAATTATATTGATTGTCCAAACCAGCATTAAGCATTGCAATACGTGCAAGGACAGTACTTACTCAATTAACCTCTGCCCTCTAAAACGCTAAGTTAATTATGACCTGGGACAAAAAATGGTTGAGCGATCTTTCAGATATCATTTAGAAGGCACCAGAACAAGGACTTATTTTTTTAATAATTCATTTTATAAAGAGCTTCATTAAGAATAATTACCATTTGTTGCACGTGTGTTGCTAGGGTCCAGAAACGCCTGGGGCTTGAGCCGAAAGGGAAATAACCCCTACTATGATTGAGAGAGATACATTATGGTATATCTCCACCTTTCTATGTTATGTCCAGTCTTCTAAACCCTTGTGCTGTGTGCAACAGATGCTCTTAGGGATCTCATAACCAAAGTAAAGTCAAAAACAAGCACATGCTGTATGGACAGGTATTCAATGCAATGACTATCCCGCTACCTAATTTATAGAGGTGTGTGCAATAAAGTTCTGTTCTAAGCAAAATGCAAGTTAGTATTATATACAACAAGGTAATGTAAAATTTTAAACATTAAAGACACCCTAGGAACCCAGACCACTTCATCTAATTGAAGTGGTATGGATGCAGTGGCCCTGTACCCCTAACCCTGCAATGTAAAACATTGTAGTTTCAGAGAAACTTCAGGTTCCATTGTAGTGACTGTCTCCCAGACAGGATAGTCCACTAGAGGTGCTTCCTGCTGTTTCCCAGAGTTTGACATGATGCTGGATGTCCCCATGCTTTGCATGAGGACATCCAGCGTCTTCAAATACTTTCCTATTGGGGAAGACCTAATGCATGTGCGGCGCTCACCACGCATGCTCGTTAGGTTCCCACCTGATGATGTTGGAGGAGTCAGAGACAGAGTCAGAGCCGAGGGAACTTTATTCCTTTAATAAATCAGACATCAGCATTATGGATAACAACACATATGACATATATAGTGCAAACCATAATGACAAAACGTGTAAAAATAATAACAGAAAGAGGGATATGTTTTAAAAACATAGAAACATAGAATGTGACGGCAGATAAGAACCATTCGGCCCATCTAGTCTGCCCAATGAGGAGAAGAAAATCGATGAGAGAAAATTATATTTATATTAATGCCTCTAAGGTCAGAGGAGATAAATATCAGAAGAAACCAAATGCAAAGTATGAGTAAATGCAGTACTATGATGAAGGGGCCAGACACTTAGATTGCCAGCTCATTTTCCAAAATTTAATGCAATGCAGATTTAAAAAAATATATATATATATATACTGATGAATGTTTTGCTTATAAAACTGAAATGAAACGAAAATTGAAAAGTTTTAAACGTTATATATATCATTTTCAGTTTAGGAATGTGTTGCCAGCATTAATCCACAATCTTTTGCTGTGTTCTATCTAATGCAGTCTACGTGTCTGGAGTGAAACTTCCTGTTCTAGTCTATTAAATCCGTATAAATCCTCTAGAAAGCTGCTTATATCACTCTTATCTCACAAGTGAACATCACTTTAAAGGGACAAAATGAAAGTGGGAAAAAAGACTACCATAACCACATCTTAAAACAAAAAGAAAAGGAGCAAACAGAAAGAAAAGGATGTTGTTTTGAAACATAATTCATATAAATTAGTGCTCCAGAGTACCAATCTTACAGAGCTGGAAGGTGCAGGATATGGGCAGACGTTTTATAGAATGTTCAATGTTTATTTTGAAATGTAGACTCTGCCCACGCCAACTCTCCTGAAAATGTATTCGATTTTATTAATTATGGAAGGTTTGGTTTCTCAACTAAGAAAACAATTGTAAGGGTTTTAAATTGAAAAACAAGCTTGCAAATGATGAATGATTTTTTTAAAGGATCTCAAAGCACTCTCGTCAAATCACTTTCTACACTTAAAGGGATACTTTAAGCACCAAAACAACTTTAGCCACCCCTGCAGTCTTCCTGCAGTTCACAAATCAGTTTTCTGCTATTTAGGAATTAAATTACTTTGATAATGCAGCCCTAGCCTTACCTCCTCAGGCTGTGACTCATGTAGCCTCTGTGACAAAAATAAATAAATTATATGAGATTTTACAGCACTCTGTGTTTACTTTAGAAGTTCTTGTCTCTCCTCTGTTAAATGAACTTTAATCAGACACTGGAGGCAGCTGCAGGCTGATGTAGATATTTAATGTACCAGGATACAATGACTTCTAAAGTAAGCACTTAATTTTCAGGAAATGTGTGAGTCACAGCCAGAGCAGGTGTGGCAAAGGCATCATAAACAATGTGATATATCTACTAAATGGCAGAGATTTGAGCAGTGACACTGTAGATGCGTTATCTACACAATAAAAATGCTTTAATAAGCTAGAGCTGTTTTGGTGCTTAGAGTGTCCCTTTAAAAGAGCACTCCAATGTAAGGCTTAAAGGACCACTATAGGCACCCAGACCACTTCAGCTCAATGAAGTGGTCTGGGTGCCAGGTCCCTCTTTTTTCAACCCTGCAGCTGAAAACATAGCAGTTTCAGAGAAACTGCTATGTTTCATGGAGGGTTAATCCAGCCTCTAGTGGCTGTCTCATTGACAGCCGCTAGAAGCACTTCCGCGATTCTCACTTTGAAAATCACAATGAGAAGACGCTGGCGTCAGCAGAGGGAGGAGAGTTCCCCAGTGCCGAGGGAGCCCAGCGCTGGAGAAAGGTAAGTGGCTGAAGGGGTTTTAAACCCTTCAGCCCAGCTAGAGGGGGGCCCTGAAGGTGGGGGGGGCCTAAGGACCCTATAGTGCCAGGAAAACTAGTTGTTTACCTGGCACTATAGTGCTCCATTAAATACATGTATTTGTAACATTTGAGTATTTCTTTCTTATTTAAGATTTAGCCTCTCCCCCTACTGTTTGTCAAAACTATGTTATTTATCTCTAATGCAGAGGCAAGACGGTCCGGCCCTGCTTCGTGACCACATTAGTGTGTGCCTGAGCACACCTGACACACCCCATACGCATGACTCTAGTATGTATTACAGAAATTACATGTGTCTCTCTAATTATTTACACAATAAAACAATAAGGTGTTAACAACAGAACACTCATTTGAAAAACCACAGCTATTTGTTATGTTTGGCAATGATCGCCCTGTGAGATAATCCCAGAAAACATCACTCCCTTTCGCACAGAAAGGAAGACGTTAAATGTGAATACAACGTGCACTTAAATTAAATTAGCAGAAAATATAGAAGTGAGAATGTGCATTTAATACCCTGCTTTGGGTGTATTTTAAACGGCTCTGCATATGTTTTACAATGCTTGGGGCACATATTCTCAAATGTAATTGTAAAAGAAAATCCAATTAAACATAACTTAAGGATAACTGATGATTTTATTACAAGTCATGTTCATTTAATGTAGCATGACAGTCAGCGTACCATGTCAATCAGATGAAAGTATAGATAACTCGGAAATGAAAGCTTATATCAGGGAAGCAAAACTGCGCTTGCCTAGATCTTTCTGGTTTACATCCCCCATAACGAGCAGAAAGCCAATACCAGGCAAGATTATGAGAGCACTACATCAACATAAGGGTCTGATAGTCTGAAACTGCTGGGGCATGATCCTTGCTGAAATTTACATGCTCTCACCTGTTTTTGCTGACAGAGAAATGTCAGTCGTTAAGCAGATACAATTAAAGGGACACTGCAGGCATAGGGTTGCCACCTTTTTTGGAAAAATATACAGTCCATTCTAATTTGCATAATTAATTATATATGTGTGACATCACAGGGCAAACTACTTACAATGTTTGTATTTTGTCTGACTGTGTGTATAGCATTGTGAATGGCAGACAGTGTGTGTATGTACTGTCTGTATGAGTGTGTGTGTGTGTGTGTGTGTGTGTGTGTGTGTGTGTGTGTGTGTGTGTGTAATAGTGTGTATATTAGTGTGTCGTTGTCTAAATGTGTATAACAGTGTGATCTTACTGTTGTCTGAGCCTGTGCCATTGTCTGTATACTTTGTGTGTCTGCAATGTCTGTGTGTCTACAATGTCTGTGTATGCCATTGTGTGTATATAGTATATAACAATATGTGAACATGCCATTTATAACAGATTGATATTCTGGTTCTATTTATTTCACTATTCTCCCATCTGACTGCTGAAAAAATACACATGCTACTATATACAAACACACACAGACTGCTGTATACCCACACACAGACTGCTAAATACAAACACAGAGACTGCTGAATACATACAGACTGCTGAATACATACACACAGACTGCTGAATTCATACAGACTGCTGAATTCATACACACAGAGACTGTTAAATACATACACACAGAGACTCCTGAATACATACACACACAGACTGCTTAATACACACAGAGACTGCTGAATACATACAGAGACTGTTGTACACACACAGACTGCAGAATACACATACACACAGACTGCTGAATACACACACACACATGCTGCTGAATACGAACACATAGACTGTTGAATACACACAGACTTCTGAATAGACACAGACTGCTGAGTACTGAGACACACAGACTGCTGAATACACACAAATAGCTGAATACATGCACACAGACTGCTGAATACACATACACACAGACTACTGAATACACATACACAAAGGCTGCTGAATTCATACATACACAGACTGCTGAATACATACACAAAGACTGCTGAATACACACACTGACTGCTGAATACACACACTGACTGCCGAATACACACACAGACTGCTGAATACACACACAAACTGCTGAGTACATACACAGATTGCTGAATACACACACATACTGCTAAATACATACACACACACAGACTGCTAAGTACACACAGACTGCTGAATATACATACACACACAGACTGCTAAGTACACACAGCCTGCTTAATATACATACACACATACAGACTGCTGAATACACATACACACAGACTGCTGAATACATACACACAGACTGCTGAGTGCACACAGACTGCTAAATACATACACACAGACCTACTGTTGAATACATATACACAGACTGCTTAGTACTAGTACACACACAGAGTGATGAACACACACACATATAGACTGCTGAACACACACATATAGACTGCTGAACACACACACAGACTGATGAACACACACACATATAGACTGCTGAATGCATACACAGACTACTGATTACACACACACACACACACACACACTGATTGCTGAATACAGACACACACAGACTGCTATAGACACACACACACTGCTGAATGCACACACACACACAGACTGCTATACACACGCACACACACACACATTGCTGAATACACACACACACACACACACAAGTACCTGCTCTCAAAACAGCTCCTGCTGCCATGCTTCCACCTCCTTGACCTGCAGCTCCTGCTCCTCCCATGCGGACTCTATTAGTGGATAGGGCAGGGGCAAACTGAGACATCCCCATCTCAGTCCTCTCCACACAGCTCTAGCACCAAGTTTTCTTAGTACAGCCTGAGAGCACTACACACCCTGGTGGCCGGTGCCAATATTGCAGCACATTCTCCTCATAGAAAAATAACAGCAACTGTATTGTCGGTATTTCTGCAATACCGCCATCGACCACAGAGCACCAAATCCCAGCTGTGCTGGTAAAATACCAGCCAGGTGGCAACCCTATGTAGGCACCCAGATCACTTCAGCTTTTAGAAGTGGTCTTGGTGCAAACTCCCATCACCATTAACCCTAAGCATGTCATTATTGCAGTTTTTATATTGAATAATGCTTTCCTATGGGGAAATCCTAACGCGAGCACGGCCAACTTGCAAACAAGTTTGTTTTCCTGGCACAATAGTTTTCCTTTAAATTAAAGGGGCAGTGCTTTATAGTGGTTAGCGTGCTAGTAGGCAATGGACACTGTCCTCTGGTCTGTGTCAATCCTTTTGCTAAGTGCTTCTAGTCTGGAATAATGGTGGGCTGTTGAATTTGACTTGTGGCTTCCCAAGAGCTTGCTGATTAAATATCTGCTCACATGTTTGCATATTCTGTTGACATTGTGGCCTAGTCTGGATTGAGAGACTGATAATGTTAGTGTTTCACATGTCAACCCCCCCGTTGTTAGCTTATTTTATTTCAAGTAGAATTGGCTGTCATGAGCCTGAGACCACTTTGAGAACACTTTGAACAGAACCTTACGACCAACCTGCCTGTGCCGATGGCGTGTTTTTTTGTGTGTGATTTTTTGACAACTGATTTTTTGCCATTTGTGTGCGCTTTTATTCTTTTCTTGTTTCCTTTTCACTTCTTCTGTTTCCGTAGTTTTTTTTTTATTTTGTACCTTTGCCTATTATTTTAATTTCCATATGTTCAAACAAGTTCAGGTCTTATTGCAGAACCCACATTTCTTTCCTGTATGGTATGATATGATAGTTATCAGTCTTGCAAGCATTTGTATTTGTATTATTGTAAATTGCAATGCTCTGTTTTCCATCTCTTATCTATAGAATGCCTCCATATGCTACAATCAGATATAGACGAGCCGTGTCCTGTGATATGACTGTCAGTTAATATATGCACAGTTCTTATTTGGGGCCAAAATCCTTCTGTCTCTTTTTTGTAACTTAATGTCCCTCTTTTCTTGGAGCTCCATATTGTTGGTGTGTCTGAGAGTTTAACAGAGCTCCACAGCAATGATACTCACAGCAATGAGTCTTTAGACTACAATAAACGTGTTTAGGAATCAGTCTGTGTAAATAAGATACATTGTTCTTGCTCTAAATTACATTTTAGTTGCATACATTGTTATTAGTAAGTCACCTAACATTTCTCAGAACAACTTTACCCGGGCCACATCCCCTAGATTAAAGTGTCCATCTTTGTCCATTTGACATTTTGGGAGGTATGAGTTTGTTCCAAACTATTTGAGCAGACTGACTATTCTCAGTCTTACAACCCAACCCCTCGCTACCACTTGGCTACTGCAGAAGTGAATCTCATCATTATCCTGGCAGTGCCTACAGGTTCGGGCACCATGACCACTTTAAAGAGCTGTAAGGATTATAGTAATTAGAGTGCTACTTTAAGGCATAGCAAAAGTTATCTGACCCTAGACATAATAAAATCTTAATTATGGTAAACTTGGACCAAATATTGTTTTAGTCCTCTTTGAGCTCTACTACTCCCAATAAAACTTTGATCAGATACTTGCTGTTAAATATATAGGACCCCAATCTATTTTGCACAGTTTTCTTTCTTTCGTATATGTCCATTAAAGCCAACTAATACCTACCATTTTACATGATAAGTATAGAACAGAGTGCAAGAGTAGGGGATTATTATTTAGTTTATTCACTCTTAAGAACACTTACATTCTCATCATGAACCAGGTAATTACTGTCACCATTCTGAGAATCATGTTACAATGCGTTCTAACGCTCAGGGCTGGCACGCCCATAAGACAGCACAGGCCAGAGCGGGTGGGGGGGACGCAAAAATCTTAATCCCCTGCTTCTGTCTCCCTGCAGCCAGCACAGTGCAGCCAGGGTAGTTGGCTGGGCACTCCTGATGATGTCAGGAGGAGGGGGCGTGACTACCACTGTTCTTCTCCAAGAACCCTCCTTCTGACATTCCCCCTCTCAGCACCTGTCCCCCCTCTCAGCCCCTGCCCCCCATCTTGGCCCCTGCCCCCCTTTACAGCTCTTACCCCCCTTTACAGCCCCTGTGCCCTCGATTCTACAGTCCCTTCCAACCCCTTCCATAGCCTCTGTGTCCCCCAACACAGCCCCCGTGTCCCCCTTCTACAGCCTCCGTGCCCCCCCTTTTATTACAGCCCCCATGTCCCCACCCTCTACAGCCAAATGTCCCCCCTCTACAGCCCCGTGCCCCCCCCCTCTACATCTCCGTGTCACCCCCTATGGGCCCGTGTCCCCCCTACAGCTACATGTCCCCCCTACAGCCCCGTGTCGCCCCTCTGCAGCCTCATGTCCCCCCGTTCTACAGCCATATGCCCCCCTACAGCCCAGTGTTCCTCCCCCTACAGCCCTGTGTCCCCCCCTACAGATCAATGTCCCCACCTATACAGGCCTGTGTCCCCCCTACATCCCCTGCCCCCTCCACATACCTTGTCCCCCCTTGTACATCCCCTATCCCCCACCACAGTCCCTGACCCCTTTTTAGAGCCCTTGAGCCCCAATTTACAGCCCCTTTCCAACAGGAACAGGTGGTCTCAGCCCCTGTGTTTCTATGTTTTTTTTGGAGAGGGGGGGGGGGGGGGCGACAAAATGCTTCTTTGCCAGTGTAGCCAAAAATCCTTGCACTGGCCCTGCTTACGCTGACAAGTTTGCAATTTGTCCCAAAATGCCACAGGCTGCACTCACACGCTGCATTTCCGTTTAGCTGTTAGAGCACCTGTGAAGACCCACTTCATATTGGGGACTCATAAAGCCAATACCATGTTCACAAATGCTGTTTGTGTTGTACACCATGTATTTGCCAACTGCTATGTTTACAGTTGGTGGTTCTTTATCGTGAGGGCACAGCATTTATAAACTGGCATATTCACAGATTAAGTTACTTCTGTTTTCACTGCTGATGCTTCTCAATTGCAGTTGCCATGTTCACAGCTGCAGATCTCTCACTATGACATGACAGAGGGCTTAGCTCCTGCCAAGTGCCATCTTTACATTACCAAGTCTCTCGTCATCTCATGTGCCCTCGGCAAAGCCTTTACCAAAAGCCATCTATACAGCCGCAGGTCCGGAAAAGCTTCATTCACCAACAGACACATTCACGGCAACAAAGGCACTTGCTATTAACTATCCTGATTTGTGTGTATATTATTTTCATTGCAGAACCTGTATAATTACAGAATGTTTTAACACACCCTGGATAGCTCTGCAATATGAGAAATGTGAATTAAATTAATTTGGAACCACACAGAGAATCACGGGAGAAGCAAAGTATGAACAGAAATTTACATTAAATGCATTCCTGCAAATTGTTTATGCCAGGTCAATAAATTGGAAACAAACAAGCTGTATAATAAAAAGTATATATATAGCTATATTTGTGCAGAATTAAGACCGTTTTAATCATAAATGTACAGGTTCTGGAGACAAATTGTATGGACGGCGAGGAGAAAGCAGATCTAGTTTGCTAGATATAAGCTTAATATTTCTCTTAGCAACAGCTCTATTATGTACAAATTGTTATTCAACTGTTCTAGCAAAAATACAGAAAACATCATCAAGAATATTTTACCTACATGTAATGGAGGGGAAAAGACTGTCTTATGTGCAGTACCTCAGTATATATTTTGCTACATTTCGAACCTTTGATGGAAGGACAAGCCTTTTCTCTCGATATACAATCTCATTATTTTTTTGATTGTTACATCCTTTTAAAAACCGAAGCCTGAGAGCAAGGACGAACCTCCTACTGTAGTCCACAATTGATTTAGACAGCTCTTAAAGCTAACTGCTACTATAAGCCTGGAATTGTGGATACTTGTGAGTTCAATCAATGTGTAGATATTGAACTGTTACAAGGCTAGTTCACGCTATGGTAAGCACAGCATCTTAAAAGAAAAATAATATTATTGTCAAGAAGATAGATGATGACTGAATAAATCCCTACAGGATGTATAATAATTTTATAATGCATAGCATCATATGCTCTTTTGCATATTACAATAATAATAAACATGTCTGCTATGACCATACGTTCTATGGCCAGACTTGACAGCTGTGGCCATGAACACTGTGTTGGATTATAATCAGTTTCATCTGCAATGCATCTGTATTCCAACATCAAGTGAGAGATGTGTATTCGGTGGATTACTGTAAGGCTATGTGATGTTCACTGTATCGATTATGGCAACAAAGTTAGATGTCAAGATTGAGGTAGTCTGGACCAGTATCTTCAGTTTTGAGGAAGGGCCTGTGGATGAACATTTTTCGAGCATGCACTAGTCGTGAAAAATCCTCAACCCCGCCTCCACCCACCCCCCACATTGGATATCACTCAAAGGGGGTGGAGAGACCAATTATATTGAAATGGAGAGTTGTCACCATCCTTAGATTTAAACTCTAATCACAACTACACCAATTTGGTCCTATTCACTTGATATGAAGAACCTTAGAAGTCCACGGCAACTGCAATCAATCTCATTAACAACTCCTTCTTAAGCCCTATTAGGGGTACATACATCCAGTGTGCGATTCAATACATTACATGATGATTCCATGTACCCTGATGCCAGTGCTCTACTTACCAAAGTTATATAAAATATAACTTTGGCTTTCTTGGCTACTGAAAGTGAATGGTGTTTCATTGTTATGTTTGTTTGTTTTTTGCATGTGTTTTTTTTTTAATGTATTCTTTATTGTATTTTACATTAAGTTATTTTACCTGATTTAATAAAATCTGAACATCTAGGATCCACATGTACCAACCTTAATGTACCCATGCACCTATGTTTTAAAATGTATCAGATACTTATTGCTATGTGTGTGTTACCTACATATTGCATCTCTGTTAATATCCCATGTACAGTACTTAATCTGTTATTATTCTCTCTTCTACCCAGCATTAAACATTGTCTGGCCCTGTACATATGGTCTATATAAACCATGTCATATCACCTGCTGCTTCTTACATCAGCACAGGTGACTCTTGTTAGCATAAGTGGGCAGCTCAGAAATACATTTTTGACAGTGAGCAGTGCATGGTAGTTGAAATCTGTTAGTACACTTTGTAACTTCTCCCCCAACCAAATCATATTAAAAGAATACTACAAGCACCATAACCACTTCAGCCAGCTATAGTGGTTATGGTGCAAGAAGTGTCCTGGCATCCTCCCGGTGTAAGTAGTTAAGCCCTTGAATTGTTTGACAACTTACCTGGGTGTCGCTGATTGCCCGCCACAACCTCGTCTGAATCCGGAAGCTCCTCCATTGAGCTAAACCCAACAGTTTAAATTCCTAACTACAGCTACCTGATTCTTGGACAGAGGCGGCTCTCTAATTAGGCGGTTTAGGCGGCCGCCTAAGGCCTCGCGCTGGCTGGGGCCTCGCGGCCGCCTAAACTGCCTGTGGGCAGACTGTGTCAGGTCCTCGGTCACTGACCGTGGACCTGACACCAGGAGGGGGCCCGGCGGCTTGCCCGGTATGCCGCCGGGTGCAAGGCCCCTCCTGGATGCCCGGCCAGCCACCGCAAACACAGGTCTGCAGCTCCGCAGTGAGCAGAGCTGCAGACCACGTGTCTTGCGAAAACCGGCCAATCAGAGTGTTGCTCGCGAGATTACATGGTCTGCAGCTCTGCAGAGCTGCAGACCGGGAGCAGTGGCCACCGGACCACCAGGGAGCCCACTGGACCACCAGGGACTAAAGGTAGGCTCTCTCACCCCACCACACTCAGCCTCCCTACCACCCTCCCCACCACACTCAGCCTCAACCCCCACCCCCCTCAGCCTCACCCCCCTCAGCCTCACCCCCCTCAGCCTCACCCCCTCACCACCCTCAGCCTCAGCACCGCCCACTATCCTCAGCCTCCCCACCCTCCCCAATACCCTCAGCCTCACCACCCTCCCCACCACCCTCAGCCTCACCCCCTCACCACCCTCAGCCTAAGGCCTCATAAAGTCTAGAGCCGCCTCTGTTCTTGGATTGTTGCTTTAGCTAGAAATTAGGTAATGTTTCACTTTTAAGAAAACTAACTGTATGGTTACTGCGCTTCTCATTGTGTTTCATTTTTCTGAAACAAACCATGACGGTTCAGAGTACGCAGCAAGCCCTGCCGTTTTTTGGAGGTTACATATTTAATCATGAAGTCACTGAACAGACCTCTGTGGGTAGCACTGCCTTTGCAGGTTATAGCCATAGGCAATGTTTCCTTATGAGCTTTCGATAGGGATTGAATCAGGAGACATTGCTCACTGTAGTATTCAGTCTAAGCTCACAGTACATATCTTTAGCCCTGGTAGATACTGGCCCATTTTTAATATCTGTCACTTTATGGCGGTCAGCAGAAACTCTCACAGCAAGAAAACCTTCAAACACGTTCTGCTGAATTTACAGTTTGGGCAATGAAAAATTACGGCTGCGGAAAATCTTGGTGTGTTTTGTCTTTTGTTTAGAAAATTAGAGCCTAATCCTTGGCGTGCGTTAACGCTCTAAGTGCCCCATGTAAGCCTATGACGCATTGCTCAATCATATCAACAATTAAAATTACAAAGTAAAACATCTCTACTAATGAAAAGAGCACGTAAAACAATCTGAATATGAAGATTTAACAGATTTTAATTAATCTGTAGTTTCTTTAGCAACTTTCAACCTCCACTACATTTTGTTGGTGTGATATACAAAAAAACAATTATGCTTCAACGTAAGTTCATTTATTTAACAGAACACATATAGTGAATTGAAAATATATATGTAAACATTGTGAGACATGACCATTTTATATTTATTGTTCTGGGGTGGTGGTATAACATAGTGGAGAAGAGGTTTTTCTTCACTTCATACTCAATAATCTTCTCAGTGAGCGATATCATAAACAACCCATTTTTCAATATGACATTACACATTTACTTACTTGTCTAATTTTTGCACAGTTTATAAAAAAATTCTAAACACAGAAAAATGCAAAATGAAAAATTTAACTAGGCAAAAATCAAAGCATACTGGGAAGTATATTTCCAATCCATAATTAAGGAATGAAAACTAAACATATATTTACGGAACACTATAGAAGTGGGAATATAAACATGTATTCCTAATGCTGTGTTATAGTAACTATTTAGATTATCCTAAATAAAATAAAGAGAGTTTTTTTTATCTCATTTCCTCCGGCGTGCTGGACTCAGCACAGCTGCTCCCCGTCTGCTAGCTGAGATCATCAAACCTGATGATTTCAGCCAATCCAATGCTTCCTGACAGGCAAATTACTGCCCAATCAGCCTATCCTAATGCAGATGCATTGACTGTAATCTTTGCAGGACCAATCCCAAGACGTCCCTCTAGTGGCTGTTAATCCACGTGGAGTTAGGCAGGAGTGTAAACACTGACTGTTCCCAGAAAGGGCAGTGTTTACACAGCTCAGACTAAAGGGACAGAGCCAGATTTCCATTAGGCAAAGTAAGCACCCTACAGGTTCAAGTCCTGTAGAGGGTGCCTGTTTTCAACACTTATTTTTGAGCGTAACCGCTTCTAACATAACTTTACCCTGCATGCATTTTCACAGCTGCATTATTCACTATACTCACAGATTAACACGCAATACATTACAAGTAGAAATATGCACATACACTGATCAGTCATAACCATTGACAGGTGACGTGAATAACATTGATTATATTGTTACAATGGTGCCTGTCAAGGGATAGGATATATTGGGCAGCAGGTGATCAGTCAGTGCTTGAATTTCATGTGTTGGAAGCAGAACAAAAAGCAAGAAAAAACATCTGAGTGGGGGGGCGTGGCCAAGCGGTTGAACTGAAAGGCCGCATTATGTCAGAGCTCCGAGCCACTGCACTAGTTTAACCCATATTTTTGGCAGCACTGCTCGATCAGGGCAACTACCGGTGCAGGAGTAGGACCCAAGACACAAAATAGGTCGAAAAAACAAAAAGCTGAAGCCAGACAAACCTTGAATGGGCCTCAACATTGGAGACCTCCTGCGGCAGGCACAAGGTGCAAGTGGGCCCAAAATGGTAAACTATCCTGAGGCCTACTCAGACTTGTCAGACGAGCTGTCCCTCGGATGAGGAGGAGGATGCCTTGTCAGCCAGACTGACCCCAACTTCCAAATCTAGCAGCCCTGTCACATCCCCAGTCACAACGGCGGTGCTTAAAGACCTCCTGGAAGACTTGCAGAAAAATATTCTTGCCGACGTGGCAAATCTGCGCCCTGATCTCCAGGGCCTAACAGGCTGGCTTGGTGCGGTGTAATCCACAACAAGAGAGCACATGCAACAGCTAGCCTCTATGCAGCAAACAATCCTGTCACCACCTGAATCTCCTGCTGAGACATATTATACCTGCTTATCTCAGCCCTACTCTGTTATGTATATATACTTTCTCAGTTTACTACGTACAGTACGGTTAGCTCTCAACACAACACAGTAGCCACCCCTCACTTTCCATACGAGCGGTCACCCGATCGCATACTTATAGACCTAATGATACCTTTGTACCCCCCTAATATAGAATTAGCAGATGGGTAGTGCGGTTCCTACATGCTAGTCTAATATAAATTACTTATGCTGTTAAGTCAAAAATGTCTATTTGCTCCATTACGAGGCTGGATCCTTAGGTGTTCTTATCTTCATACTCTTTGTGTGTTAGACTTACTTTTTGACTATTATAAGTTCTGTTATACCACGCATACCTTCTTTGACCAATGCTATATCACTATTATTATAAAAATGTGCAGAACCTTCACTTGCATGTTTGAAAATGTATGACAATATTCAGCCTGGTATTGCTGTTGTGGCAGCACAGGCTCGTTTGTTATAACTTGCACAACTAAAATAAATATATATTTCTTTAGTTACTTTGGTAATGTAGGACTTCAACTTGAATAGCCATTGGAGTGGTACTAAAAAACCTACAGTTATTTAAATGTGCAAAGGAATCTGGGATGGTGCGCAGGTAACTTGTTCCTTGGGTTTTATAATAGAAAGGTGTCAGAACTCACAGTGCTTCGGAGTTTGCTGTGTATAGGGCTGCACACCCTGTCCACCACCAAAAGCACCTCCTATGGTTAAGTGTGTCTCAAAAAAGGGCCATGGAGCAATAGGTTGCCAGGTCTGATAATCACATTTTCTTTTAGATCAGGTGGATGGCCGGGTGCATGTGCATCATTTACCTGGGGAAGAGATGTCAGCAGGATGTGCTATGGGAAGAGGTCATGCCGACGGAGGCAGTGTTATGCACTGGGCAATGTCCTTGGGACCTGGCAATTATGTGGATGTTACTTTGACACGTAGCACCTACCTAGAGATTGTTGCAGACCATGCTCACCCCTTCATGGCAGTGGTGTTCCTAATGACAGTGGCTTCTTACAACAGGATAATGCACCCTGCTACACTGCAAAAATTGTTCAGGAATGGTTTTAGGAACATGACAAAGAGTTCAATCCTATTGAGCATCTGTGGGATGTCGTAGCACGGAGAAACCCACCTCGCAACTTGCAGGACTTAATGAATCTGCTGCTAATGTCTTGGTGCCAGATACTACAGGACACATTCAGAGGTCTTGTGAAGTCAATGCCACAACACATCAAGGGGGACCTACTTGATTTTAGGCAGGTGGTTTTATTATTATGGCTGATCAGTGAATATACATATGCCAGTATCACATATGAATATGTTTTTCAGTCATTTTAATATCCAGTTAGAAAATGTATGAAACTAAGTTTATCTGTAATTTATTTTTTAGTGAGGGGGAGCAGGCTACACCTTAAAATGCTGTGCCTACAGGTACCCGATGTGCAAATCTGGTCCTGAGCAGGGACAAGTTGTTTTCTCCAGAACCATTACATTAAGTTGTAGTGATCCTGGTGCCTATAATGTCCCTTTAACTGGTAAACTATGTTTGGAAATGTTCGTAGTAGGTACATAGGAAACTTTTATGCTAAAATAGAATACTTTGATAAATGTTTCTCTTCTCTTTAACTCTGGTTGATTCCAATCTGGTTTTTATATCTGTCACTTTTCTTTGCTTCACAGCAAAGAAACCGTCAGAGGCTATTTACTAAACTCCATATTATAGTAAATTGAAAATCTCATTATAAAATATATAGCTATATAGCTGAGTCGATTTTTTTTGTCCAAATTAGCTATTTCTGCCTAAATTTTGAAATTCATTTCACTGTCATTTGGAGTTTAGTGAATAAAGACATAGACATGTTTTGAATCTACACTTTGGCCAAGGAATAGGCCCATTGATTTTTTTTTTATTTAAGGTATTTGAGGCTTGCAGTGATAAACAGAGTAAACAGAGATTATTCTGCAATAACAGTGCCGGCCAGTAGGGCTCGCTGTTTGTGTGGAGGGATAAGAAGTTACAGCATCTCCATCCCTGCCTCTCTCTACTCACTGATCCGCAGGGGAGCAGCTCTGCACAGGCCAGGCAGCAGCTCCGGGCCTGCAAGACAAGGGGACGGTGAGAGACTTGGGGACGCTGAGACATTGGGACACTGGGAGACATAGGGACACTGGGGAACCTGGGGACCCTGAGACACTAGGGACACAGTGGCCCCATGTCTCCCAGTGGCCCCTAGTCTCTCAGTGTCCCCATGTCTCCCAGCCAGTGTCCCTAGTGTCTCAGTGTCCCCATGTCTCCCAATGTCCCTGGTGTCTCTCAGTGTCCCCATGTCTCCCAGTGTCCCCGGTGTCTCTCAGTGTCCCTAGTGTCTTTGTCTCTAGTCTCCCAGAGTCATCTAGTCTCCCAGAGTCCCCTAGTCTCTGTGTCCCCATGTATCTCAGTGTCCCCATGTCTCTCCCAGTGTCTCAGTGTCCCCATGTTTCACAGTGTCCAATGTCTCTAAGTGTCCCCTAGTGTCCTAGTGCCATTTGGTCACTGGGAGACATGGGGACACAGACTCTAAGGGACACTGGGAGAAATGGGGATACAAACACTAGGGGACACTCGGTGACATGGGGACACTGAGACACTAGGGGACACTGAGAGACATGGGGACACTGGGGGACACAGGGATAGATGGGGACACTGGGCGACATTGATTGACCTGGGGCACTCCCAGTGTCCCCATGTCTCCCAGCCAGTGTCCCTTGTATCTCAATATCCCCATATCTCCCAGTGTCCCTGGTGTCTCTCAATGTCCGTAGTGTGCCAGTGTCCCTAGTGTCTCAGTGTCCCCTAGTCTCCCAGTGTCTCAGTGTCCCGATGTCTCCCAGTGTCCCCATGTCTCCTAGTGTCTCAGTGTCCCTTAGTATAAAAGAAAAAATCTCAGGCACTCACGGTGATAGATTTAAGCAGGTTTATTGGACACCGCAATGTTTTGACCTGTACCCAGGTCTTTATCAAGTATCCAGTGTCCCCTATGTATCACAGTGTCCCCTATGTATCAGAGTGTCTCAGTGCCCCATCTTTCCCAGTGTCCCTGGTGTCTCTCAGTGTCTGTAGTTTCTTAGTGTCCATAGTGTCTCAGTGTCCCCTAATCTCTCAGAATCCCCTAGTCTCCTAGTGTCCCAATTTTTCACAGTGCCCCCAAGTGTCTCAGTGTCCCCTAGTAAAAAAGAAAAAATCTCAGGCACTCACTGTGATAGATTTAAGCAGGTTTATTGGACACCGCAACGTTTTGACCTATACCCAGGTCTTTATCAAGTCTCCAGTGTCCCCTATGTATCACATTGCCTCACTGCCCCATGTCTCCCAGTGTCCCCTCGTGTCTCAAAGTCACCCAGTGTCCCCATGTCTCCCATTGTCCCCAAGAGTCTCAGTGTCTCCAGGTCTCCCAGTGTTCCCTAGTATCTCAGTGTCCCCAGGTCTCCCAGTGTCCCAGTGTCTCTCAATGCCCCCTAGTGTCCTAGTGACATGGGGACACTGGGATACATGGGGACACAGACACTAAGGGACACAGAAATGCCCCATTTTTGTGTATGTTCGTCCCTTTCAGCAGTTCTGGTTATGTGATTTGTGTCAGTGGCCCACCCTTTTACCCCATCCATAGACTTCCTGATTTACTGGACACTGCTGTTACGGGGTATGGGTTTACTTGGAAGCGTGGGATTAGCATAGGGTATGTGTTTTCTCATAGCTGCATCCTATGAGTTTCCCTCCAGCACCATCTCCATCAGATACATGATGCTTAGGAGGTAGGACTGTTTTAGTGTTTTTGGTCAATAAGATCTTGTAATTAGGCTCATCATAATTGTCAGCACCAAGCCCACTGTGCTCTTAATCTGGCCCTGATTGTACAGTCCACACATTGCCAGTACTGCAGCAGCACATAATGGTGTCTGATACTATCCCTTTAAACAGCAACACATTTCCTAGAGACAGACTTTGTATCTAAAGGTGTCAGGCCCATTGGATGTAGGAATTCTAAACTCATGGTCAGATTTCATTCAGGTGTTAGTGTAGACTGTGTGAAATGTCATTAGAGAACAAGAAGTAAAAGAAGCCAGTAAACAGGAACAGGAGTCAGGAAAGCAGGAAACATGTTTGTGAATACAGGAAGAACTCCTTTCAGTATTTTCCAGCAGGCTGGTCTTCATGTCCCCAGGCACCAGATGTACATTCACTGTTTCTAGAATCTAGTTCTCTCTCACACCAGAGTTGTCCAGGCAACATCACAGGTTTCAGAGTGTGCTTGCATCATTTATTGCATGCAGGGCCGGTGCAAGGATTTTTGCCGCCCTAGGCAAAAGTAAAGTTTGCCGCCCCCCATCCCCCCCCGATATGACATCACAATGCCCCATGTTAACTAACGCAAGTGCTGCAGTGCCACCGTGTTTACATTAAAAGGCCTGCAGGGACAGGCTATAGACACCAGAACCACTACATTAAGCTGCAGTGGTTCTGGGGACTAAAGTGTAATGTGAGGTAAATTAGAGATTAGTGCCACGAATAATATACTAGATTGCCTACTTACCACCAGATGAGGATGGTGATGGGCTCTACCTGCAGTCTGGCTCCACTGGTCTGGTGTAGAACAGGCTCTCTGGAGGCTGTTTGTGTTCTGGGAGAACAGGAAGAAGGCTCCATTTTTTTAAGGCCCTTTGCACAGCTCAAGGTCTGGGCCCCAGGGTCCACCTTCATGTTCCACCAATTAGTTTGTTCACAGGAGTAGGGGATGTCCTGATATGTGTGTAAGGAATGCATTGTGTGAATCTGTGTTTGTATGTGTAAGGGCTGCAATGAGTGTTTCTGTGTATGTACGGGATGCAGTGTGTGCGTCTGTAAGGGGTGCATTGAGTGTGTGTAAGGAATGCATTGTGTGTTTCTGTGTGTGTAAGGGATGCATTGTGTGTAAGGGTTGAATTGCTTGTGTGTGTGTGTCTGTGTGTAATGCATTGTGTGTTTTTCTGTGTGCAAGGGGTGCATTGTGTGTGTGTGATGGATGTCAATCTCTCCCCCCTCCCTTGTCACTCTCTTCTCCCCCTCTCCCTCCCTCGTCACTCTCTTCTCAACCCCCCTTGTCCCTCTCTTCTCCCCCCCATGTCCCTCTCTTCTCCCCCCTCTTGTCCCTCTCTTCTCCCCCCTCCTCCCTTGTCACTCTCTTCTCCCCTGCGTGTCCCTCTCTTCTCCCCCTCCCTTGTCACTCTCGTCTCCCCCGTTGTCACTCTCTTCTCCCCTCCCCACTCTCATTCCCCCTCCTAATCCCGTCAATTCCCCTCCCTGTCAATTTATCCCCCCCCCTTTCAATTTATTCCCCCCACCCTGCCTGTCCATTTATTCCCCCACCCTGCCTGTCCATTTCCCCCCCCTCCCTGTCCATTTATCCCCCCCGTCCATTTATCCCCCCCTCCCTGTCCATTTATTCCCTCCCCCTCCTGTCCATTTATTCCCTCCCCCTCCCTGTCCATTTATTTACCCCCTCCCTGTCCATTTATTTCCCCCCCCTCCCTGTCCATTTATTTCCCCCCCTGTCCATTTATCCCCCCCTGTCCATTTATTCCCCCTTCCCTGTCTGTCCATTTATTCCCCCCTCCCTGTCTGTCCATTTATTCCCCCCACCCTGCCTGTCCATTTATTCCCCCCTCCCTGTCCTCCCCCCTCCCTGTCCATTTATCCCCCCCCTGTCCATTTATTTCCCCCCCTCCCTGTCCATTTATTTCCCCCCTCCCTGTCCATTTATCCCCCCTCCCTGTCCATTTATTTCTCCCCCCTCCCTGTCCATTTATTTCTCCCCCCTCCCTGTCCATTTATTTCTCCCCCCTCCCTGTCCATTTATTTCTCCCCCCCCCCTCCCTCTTCATTGATTTCTCCTCCTCCCCTCCCTGTCCATTTATTTCTCCCCCCCCTCTCCATTTATTTCTCCTCCCCCCCCTCTCCATTTATGTCTCCCCCCCCCTCCCTCTTCATTGATTTCTCCTCCTCCCCTCCCTCTCCATGTATTTATCTCCCCCCCTCTCTATTTATTCCCCCCACCCTCCCCTACCTCTATAGTAGCGTGGCCGAGCTCTGTATCATGGTCCGCGGGTACAGGGAGCTTTTGTTTCCTGTACCCGGCGGACTAACAGGAAGTGAACACCAGTGTTCACTTCCTGTTAGTCCGTCCGAGTACAGGAGACAGATGCTCCCTGTACCGGCGGACTATACTGCGCTCGGTCACGCTACAGAGAGGGAGTGACAGGAGGGAGCGCTGAGCGCTTCCCTCCTGTCAGCCCCCTCCCTCTCCTCATGCTGTGCCCGGGCGGTGCGCCCTCATGGACGCACCAGCCCGGGCAAAGCTGCAGCCGCCTGAGGCTCTCTACAGAGCGCTCGGGCGGCTGCAGCATTAGGGGGGCCGGCGCTCCTGGCGGCGCCCCTTCCCAAGGGGCGCCCTAGGCGGCTGCCTAGTCCGCCTTACAGGTAGCGCCGGCCCTGATTGCATGTAAACTAAAAAGCAATTGCATAAAAAGAACAATATATTGTGACCCTTAAAGGAACACTATAGTGTCATGAATGCAAACATGAACTCCTGTAGCTATAGTGCAGGGCTGTCCGCTTTTTGGCTATCAAGGTCCCCAACCCTCCTTAAAACACCCTGACAAGGTGATTTTACTCACCCTTTTCCCCATGATGTGACAGTCTGGCCACGCTTCTGTGACGAAAGCAACTTCGCCACTGTTTTTTGTAGAAGACAAATGGCCAGCCTGTTGCCTTGTGATTATGGTCCCTGTATTAGACTTTGGTTCAGGACTATGGAAAGGCTGTTGTTCGTGCCTTTTCCCTGCAATGGTTCAGTGAATGGGGCTTGCCGAATGGATTATGATAATGGTGTTCGTTTACCGAACAAACTGACGAACAACCGGACCACACGCAAGTGGAGTGTGCTCCTCATTAACCTCCCAGAAGCTGTGGTTAACCACAGCTTAATTGACAAACGGCTGGGTGGTCGGGGTTCGTATGCATGAACACGTGGCTACTGCCATTTTAAACTGTCGAACGGCCAGTGGTGTTTTGTCATCGAACGTATGAAACTGTTTTCGGCAATACAACTGCATGAACACCGCTGGGAGACCACGAACCAGGGACACACATAGACTATGACCATTCACCAGTTCATTCGGTAATTCGAACGGTATTCGAAATATTGGAATATTGGAAATAAACCGGCTGCACAGCCTAATTCTCTGGAACTGTTTTGGGCATGAAGCCAAGCTTGCGGTCGGTCAAAAGAGACTTCCAGGAATTTCCTGAACCCCTGCTCTGATCTGGGTGATTTTTGGATATGTTGTTCACCCAGATCAGGGGATATGTGGTGTTTTGGGGTGTTTCCAGACTTTATAAAAATGTATGTTTTTTTTGCTTAGAGTTAATTGAGTTAGTCCATTGTCTTCATTAATTGTATCACAGGCAGAGGGGAGGGATTGTGTACACTGTATGGGAGTGTCTGAATGTAAACCTCTGTTTTTATTGGCTTGTATGTTTTGTATTTGGTGCCCAAGTAGGTCCACCTGGGCATCACCTTTGCTGTAAAACTTGTATAAAAGACCAGTGTGTGCCATTAAACTCTCTGATCCTGTTTGACCCTCAACATGTAGTCTTGTCTCGTGATTGGAGGGGAACTGCCATAATCACACTGGGGATTGCTATACTTTGTATACTCCCTGGGCTCTAATCACTGTTCCTGTTACGCTCTCCTGGAGGAGAAGTCTCGCCCACACGGTCCTGGATGTCAGAGGTTGATCCAGGGTGGAAGGAAGACGGCGAGATTCCAGTTAAGCTATGGCAGTTGTGTAGTCTGCTGAGGTTGTGGTGTCCGGTGCGGTGCTTATAGTCATAGGCGTCAGCTAGGAAGCATCCGTTAACGGAGGTACCCAGTTGAGGTGCCAGGTGATCTGTTACAGCTTCCATGTCTGAGAACATCAAACTTGAAGATCTAAGCCAATCCAATGCTTTCCCATAGCAAATTGCTGTGCACATCAGCGTCTCCTCATAGAGATCCATTGAATCTGAGTGAAGACGCAGGAAGCACCTCTTGTGGTCGTCTGAGTAACAAGGCAGTATTTACATTAAAAAGCCTGCAGACACAAAAAACACTACATTAAGCTGTAGTTACTATGGTAACTATAGTGTCCCTTTACCAATCAACAGGCCTCATCAGTTTTTTCTCTGTATTGAAGTCTCTTCCTAATCAGAACAAATAAGACTAGTATTACTGAGTTGAGCATAAAAAATTAAGTAGATGCTGTTACTCCATAGTGCCCCCTGGATTCTATGAGAGCTCTTGCTATTGCTACCCGTCTCCCTAACAGCCAACACGCTATGAGCAAATATGTGCACAGTAGATGGTGCTATTTAAAACAAACATTAAAATGATTGTTGACATTGTTAATACATTTTGGTCTACATCTTTCAAATCTGGAGTTCAAATTGCATGTCACGTATTAACACATATTTCTTAAAAAATTTTTGTTTAGTAGATAAATTCCATAACATATGAGGTCTCCCATAATTACAGATATAAATATAATTTACACCCAAAATTACTTTATTCTCTATTGTCACGTTTCACACTTCAGCACCTTTCGTATTTTATTGGTCTTAGGACACTTTATTGGCCAGGTCTACTTAAGCAATTAAAGGAATTGAGCCTGAAGCACACACAGTTGGATCCTAAAGACTACGGTATATATCAGAGAACGGTCCACAAAGACTATATTCTAGAAAACTAAAATGCACTGTGTACAATATTTGGACATATAATCTAAATACTTGATTTCCACTCTCTGATGTAGGTGTGTTTCATAATGCACATCATTACCAATTTTTGGACCTTATACGTCTTTGACCATAAGCATCTGATACAGAGATGTAGTAAAAATAGAGTGGGCAGCAAAGACCCTAAAACATCTCTAAACATCTCTAAATTCATCTCTAAATTAATTAATGTTTAGTTACATCATGGCAATAACACATTAATTAATCAACATATGTTGATCATTCAGTGGTAAGAGAGAATTGCGTTTTGATGTTTCTTAGAATTATTGAGTTAGTAATAAAATGTAGGCAGCAAATTTCACAGTTCAACAATCCAATAACTTTGCAATTCTCATGATCAAGATAAAACTTACATTTTCAAACTGGGAGGGTTGTTCAGTGATGTATTTATACACCGTGATTAGATATACTTTAAATCTAATTTTCTGCAAGTAAAATAGCTTTGAAGTTGCAAGACCTTCATCCACTTAAATAATCTCATATTCCTTATCTGAATTGTTTCCAATTTCATGATATCGTTTTTCTAATAAGGTGATTTGAACTTTACTCTGCATTGTAAAAAATGCTTAGCTGAGACGTTGCATGGGAAGAAAGATTATGTCAGTATTAAAAATCCCATCTACGAATGGCCAAATTGGCTTATTATTCACGATGAGGTATGTTCAATGAGAGTGTTAAGCATCCAGTACAACGTGAACAGTTAAAAATAACCATCTTTTAGAAATTGCATTAATTTTTAATCATGGATAAACTCATTGGACATTTCAACGTTAAATCATTTGGAGTTGGCTCTATTGTATTATTGATACATATTGTCAGCTGTCACAGTAGTAATGTTGCAAGTATTTTATCAGGAATCTTAATATCTGGGGGGTTAGTGTGATTTCTTGCATTAATTATCAAACACTTAACAAAAGCGATAAACTATGGGTAACTAACGCTATTACATTTTCCATCAAAAAGAGAGACAGATTTGGTTGTAGATATTAGACCCATAATTGGCTACTCTTTAATCATGCAACATAGAGGGAAGACTGGTTTATTAGAATTTCAGATCACACTGCAATAATCCAATAGATAATCTTCAGATAGCAACACATTGTTTTACATGTATTGTTACAAGCCGTAACTAAGGGTAACTAAAACTGCGTGTATCAATATTTTTAAAGGGCCCCAGACAAACTTTGTTGATGGTTACGTTATAGAGATAACACTAATTACTATAATAAAACATTAATATATATATATATACAAAAAAATTAAAAATATTTTTTAAATGTTTAGAAAAAAATGAAAAATAAATAGTAAAAAAAACTGACAAAACTACAAAAACAAATGATATTGAAAATCAACAGTAAGACCATTAGAATTCAGCATCGTAAGCTTTTGAAGCTTATGAATCTAGTAACCCTCTCTTTATTTCAATCTTCATCACAAAAAGAAAAATTGACAAAGAGAGACTACTGGAAATAGATAAGTACAAATTTCGATAAACGAGGAGAGATGATTACAATATAGAGATAAAACAAATTACTATAGAAATACATAACAAATATATTTTAAAAAAATCAAAGCAAACCATATCAAAATTCACACTAAGACCATTATGATACTAGCAGTAATAAGGGATTTCATAAATGTGTTTTTTGTAATGGGTGCAAGTTTTTACCTAATAATGTTAATAGTTTAACAAGTTCAGTTCCAGGATAACAGTTTAAAATGAATGGTTTTATAAACATTGACTCAGAATTAGTAATTTACTTATTAACTTGAGAATGTGGTATTCAATATGTTGGCCGTACCACTAGGAAAGTGAAGGTACGGTTTATGGAACATCAGAATAATAAAGTTTAAGTTTAAACAACATTCAGTATCAGAACATTGCCACAAATGCCCTCATTTGTATAAGTTCTCTTGTATCCGAATTGAATTAGTTAATGTTGATGGGCAGGGAGGTCATAGATTAATGAGATCCATGCCTGGGACACATCTTTAAGGGGTCCCCAAGAGCTAGGTGATCCCAGAGAGATTAAAACAAACTTGAGGTGAGAGGATTAGGTGCAATAAGAATCAAAAGTTAAAGGGCTGACGGGTAAGGACATGTGTGTACCTCAAATGAGCCCGTCCATAAGCGTATTAATGGGGCCTCCAACCAAAAATTGTGTTTTTATAAAACACCGCTGTGCTGGTCCACCACCACAAATAAATACATTAAAAAATACAGCTAAAACTAACTTCGGTTCCAGTGCAGAGGCCAAGTTCTCCATCCAGCCTGATCCTCTGCTGATGTTACTTGGAGTAAATCTCTAAGCGAAGGGCCATGCAAAATATGAATAGAGGCTGGACTTGCCATTAAATTCTCACCCACTTAGTGCCATAAAACCACTTTGAGTAGAGATCACATAATTTACTGTAGGCTCATTCTCAAAGAGAAGATGAATATGTACATGCTCTTCAGAGGGTATCACTCAATTAAAAACGAATTTACATATTTACACTTTGTTTTCTAATTCTGGAGATTTCAACTAAAATTCTAGCAGTAAAGATGTAATGCATTCACAACGTTCTCACAGTGGAACAAAATGCTACTGACTAGATTGTATATTTAAAGAACATTCTGGGCACCATAACTTTCACGTGTTAAACCATTGTTTTGAACGATTTAACACTGAAAAATATAAGTGCAGGTCTGCTGAGTCTATTCACACAATGATCTCAGCCCATCATGGGGCACCCATTAATGTAAATGTTACTTGTCATGGGAGTTAAATGATAGGAGAGTGCGTCAGCTCAAGCATTAGTGTGACCACTGGAGCAGAGGCAGCACAGCGGCACCTGGTGAGACTTCTTTAGTGTTCAACTGTTCAAAAATGTATTAACACTGGAGGAAAGATGGCACCAGTGGACTATAACCACTTCATTAAACTGATGTGCTTATCATTTCCAGAGCATTCCAGTAAAGTCAAACTTCAGTCTCAAAAATAATATTAATTTTTTTAGGGCTTTAAGCTCCCCACCATTACAGTGACCCCTGCCCCTCCGTTCATTCTGAAAATTTAGCTGTAATATTTTTTACTTACCTTTTTTACTTACCTTAACTGTGCCGAGACACCACCATTGCAGCTGTTATGCAACTGAAGTTAACTTGTTCTTTAATAAAGTGGCTCCACAGGCACATGTTACTTTGGCATACGTATATAACTGTGTTTATATGGTGACTGATGTATATCTACATGCACAATAACAGTAAAATGTGTAGAGCAGTGTGAATGTGTGATGAGTTTTCCTTTGAACTGGTGTAATCAGTGTCAGAAAAAGGTAGATCAGAAGTCGATCAAAGTTTAGCAATGACATCTTGCCATCTCACAAAAGCTTATCTAATAACTGCTGGTTTACTTCCTTCATGGCATATAAAACGACATGCTGTTTAAGATGAATTCATGAGAAAATGTAATCATTAACTTGATATAAAATAAAGATGTTGGGAGGTAATAGATATTGTGAAGATTTGTGACCCAGTAAGGCATCTAATTGATTTTTATTGCTCCCGGAATTTGAGGAAGTTGGGGGGTGAAGTTGAGTTTCCATTTTATTGTTTTAGTGCAAAGGCTCTTTGGATACTAAGAATGAAGCATGTTGAGACATTTCCTCAACCATGCACCGTTATCATGAAGAATGGATGATTAACCATCCAAGACATTATCGGTCAGCAATATAATTCATGTACAGGAACATATATCTGTAGGGGGGATGATTGTATCTTTAGACATTAAAGACACATTAGATATTAGATTAAATAAAATGACAGTGATGTGGTCATGCCTAGGGATACAAAATATTGAGGAACAAGACTCGAGTATTAAGAATATAATTTTTCAATTTCCTCATCATTGGATCTCATTGGATTTTCTTCTTAATCTAGCCCTCAGTGGATATCATGCAACTTTAAACATGCTGATGGACTGCAATTCACATAATGTCATAATTTCCGCGCCCTCTGGGCACTAACGCACGTATTGATCTTGTGCATTATTTATGTATTACGTTTGTTGCTGACAGCTCTGTGCGTACTGATGCTGGGCAACATTCTGGAATCAAGACTGACCAATACCTGCATCATTTTTTAATGCCACGTCGGTCTGCGTCAATCAAACGACTCAAGCTGTTTTGGCGTCATTATTGATCCTGGCCAATAATAAACAGCCTGAAGTTATATGAGGCTAGCAGACTATACTGACCACATCTCTTTCCCTGTTGGGGTCTTTGTTACCAATTGGTGCAACTTGTGTTTTTTACTCGGCTTTGTTATGCAACAATTCTGACCTCTGGAATCCTTGACCTCTGGAATCCTTGACCAGTAATACATTACTTCTTATAGTATAGGATACTCTTTGCTCTGAGATTTGTGGATTTAGGTGGTGTCAAGCCTTGAAACATAATGCTTAGGGATGTCAATCAGCACCAACAGTAGTTGCGCAACGGTTTGCAGTACTTATAGAAAAGGGCAATCATCTACTCCCAGAGGGTACAGAGTCATGGACCCATGCTTCAGCCCCAATATTGCTGAAGTAACCCTGCAACATCAAAAATAATCCTTATAACAACTTCTTTAACCACCATCATGAGTGGATCTGCAGTATTTCAACCATAAATGCCTGGGTCTATACAGGTAGACATACAAATATATTAAAATCCAAAAATGTGATCTGGGAGTAATTAGTTAAAATCACCATACAAATACAACAATATAATTATGTCATTAAAAAAAAACCAAAAAAAAAAAATATCCCTCATAATATGGAACTAAAGGTCAATTGTAAAGATTCCTTTGGGAATTGCAGAGTTACTTTAATTGTAGATTATACTAGCTTTAGTGTAACTATAATCTTAATTTTATTAATGACAGGAGGCGAATATTTGCTTAAGTCTCTCTTTACTAGAACTCCACAGCAGCACATTAACATAGAGAGAAAAACACCAAAGACAAAAACATAAGGCATCTATAAAAGGCTCCTCCCAACCAACCATTTCCGCTTTCACGCTGCGACAAAACATAAGGTATACAAAAATGCCAATAAACCAATTAAAGGAAGAAACATAACACAACGATGAATGCCGTCTGTAAGAAGACTTCGAATAACAGAAGGAAACTTGCTCTTCATCCAGCGAAACCGTCGATTCTATGAAATGTAGTCGAACCATTACACTGAAACGAGACAAACAGAGTCGAAAACACTGATTAGTGAATGAAATGTACTGAGAAAACATAAATCCCACGGAACAGTATAGATAGTACAAAAACATAAAACCCAGTATATAACTACCGACAATACAAATATAACAGACACCTCCCCTAACTTCCCCAGACATCACCCCAGACTACCAAATCGAGCCCAGGTGACTCAACAACCAGCAGAAAATCAATCAAACAATCAATCTAAACAAAGGGAGGGACAGAAAACCGGGTGGGAAATATTCGCCTCCTGTCATTAATAAAATTAAGATTATAGTTACAGCAAAACCATAGAAGCATGGTCCGACGTTGTAAAGTAAAATTGGCGAAAAGTCTCCTCACGGGACCAGTCCGCCGTACGCAAAATGTCCCGGAGAGAAGCGCCCACCAAGAAAGCTCCGGAAGCTGCGGCGCCTCTAACCAAATGCGCTCCGAAGGTCGCATTCACCCCCGCCAGTGTCAATAACCATCTAATCCAACGAGCCAGGGTAGGGGATGAGACCGCCTTGTGGGGTCTGACGTACGAGATTAACAACTGTCCAGAAAGAGAAGAGCGAAGTGGAGCGGTAACCGCTACATAGCGAGCCCGTGTCTTCGCCACACAGAGTTTAGGCGAATTCTCGAAGTAAGGATACGACATGACCGTCGAATCCGACTTGGTACGTATAACCACCTTGAAGGAGACCCCTTCTGGTGAGAACGTGAAAGCATCGACATCGAAGGCCCGGACATCAGAAACACATCTGAACGAAACCAGACACAACAAGAGGGCAAATTTCGCTGAAAGCTGGCGAAGGGAAAGATCCTGATTATCTGGCCATTCTTGAATAAACGCTAAAACCATACGTACAACCCAGAGGGAAGAGTACTTAGGCGCCGGAGGACGTGCCAGCCTCATCCCACGTAGAAGTCTGCAGACCAGTGCATCCTGGCCGATGGGAAAACCTCTAAGCGGAACATGTGCCGCCTAGATAGCTGACCTAGCCACGTTAATCGAGCGGGATGACCGACCCAGGTCAAAGAGGTGAGACAAGAAATTCAGCACGCTAGTTACAGAGCCTGTAAAGGGATCGGTATCCCGTTCCAAACACCAGCGACACCAGGAACCCCATGCTGAGAGAGAGCACCTCCTCATTCCGGGAGCCCAGGAATCCCAGAGAAGGTCTCTAGCCGATTGCGATAATGCCTCAAAATTCCAGGTACCCCTGAAAGAGTCCAGGCCACCAAAAGTAGGTGGCCATCCCTCACTAGGGGATGAGGGTTGCCCCGGGAGTCCGAGAGGAGCATTCGAGAGGATGGTAAGAGAAGAGGATCCAGACAGGAGAGATCCAGGAGCTCCGGAAATTAGGCTTGACTCTGCCATAGCGGAGTCAGCAACACCAAGAACACACACTGACGTCAAACTTGTAGCATTACCCTGGGAATCATAGCGAATGGAGGAAACGCATACACTTCCTGCGAAGGCCACACCTGGAGAAAAGCGTCCACCGCTGTGCACGCTGGATCCGGGAGCCAACTGAAGTATCTCTGGGTCTGGTGATTTGTCCTGGAGGCGAATAGATCCATTGTGAACGGACCCCTCTGATACTCGAGTCCGAGAAAGACGGTCCGAAGGAGTTTCCAGTCGCTGGCATCCCTCCAATGTCTGGAGAACCAATCCGCCGTCAGGTTCGACACCCCCGGAAGATATTCCGCTTGTAAGGTGATGTTGCGTTGGAAACAGAAACTGTAAATCTCCTTCGTCACCTCCGGTGCGGTTGCTGTACTGCACCGTTAAGACATTGTCCATCCGAAGGAGGATGCAGCAGTCCGACAGGTGGTTCGCCAGGCTCCGAATCGCAAATGAACCCGCAATCAACTCCAGGCAATTGATGTGGAATTCCAATTCCTTGTCCGACCACGGGCCCCCCGTGGACCCAGTCGTGCATGTGGCACCCCAGCCCCAAAGGCTCGCATCTGATTCCAGCATCTGATTCCAGGCATGAAAGATCGCCTTGCCGTTCCAGGCGGACATATGCTGGAGCCACCAGCGCAGTTCGGTCTTCACGTCCGGAGACAGGGAGATCATCTGGTCGTAAGAGGGTCTCTTGCGGAGAAAATGAGCCTCCAGCCGTTGCATGGCCCTGTAATGTAGTGGGCCCGGGAAGATCGCCTGTATCGAGGCCGAGAGGAGACCCACCACGTAAGCTAACATTCAAAGGGGAATCCAGTCTTGCCGTAAAGTCCGTCTTCGGACATCGACTTCGAAACCGAAGAATTCCACCGTCTGGGAAGGTTCCAAAGCCGATTTCTTCAGATTGACCACGAACCCCATGTGTTCCAATAAGGAGATCGCAGCGCGAGTCTGATTTCTGAGCCTGGAGGGGTCCTCGCAAAAGATCAGCAAGTCGTCCAGATATATTATGCAGCGAACACCCTCTGACCTGAATCGGGCGACCACAGGCTTCAGGAGCTAAAGCACCAAGGAGCCGAGCTGAGGCCGAAGGGAAGGCATGTAAATTGGCACGGAACGCCCTTCCAGACGAAGCGAAGGAATCTGCGACAGTCCTCGTCCACCGGGACGGAGAGGTAAGGTCCTTCAGGTCCAGCCTCGTGAACCAGTCTCCCGGCCGGAGAAGGTCCCGAAGAAGACGAATGCCCTCCATCTTAAAGTGGTTGTAGACCACGAAGTTGTTCAATTCTCGTAAATTGATCACTGGGCGGAACTCTCCGGACTTTTTCTTCACTAAGAAAATCGAGCTGAAGAAGCCCCCCAAATCCGGGGCCCGTTGAACTGCGCCTTTGGCGAACAGTGCCCGAACTTCCATATCTATCAAGGACTGTTGTTCTCTTGCGATGATGGGGACCCTTGGGGGTCCAACCTGCATTGGAGGGGAATGGAAATCTATGACATAACCCCGTACCGTCCGAATGACCCATACATCTGAACACACCTCCCGCCACCTGTCTCTGCAGTGAAACAGTCTGCCCGCATGCAATGTAGGGTGATTGAAAGTGGCAGGAGTTGCACTCACCTGTAGGAAATCTTGCCCGTCCTCTGGCGCGGTATCCACGACCTCTATCCGCCCTCTGAGCGTAGGGGGTTCTGGATTGGTATGACGGAAAGAAGGATGGACCACGGGATCTGTGGTGGCCCGAAGACCAGCCACGGCTGGAGACACGACCCCGCTGTCGTCCAGCCCGTCCAAAAATCCGGGATGTTTGCGGCCAAAATACCTTCTTAATGGAGGATTGTGCTTTATCCAGAGAAGTAAACAGATTGACATGCTTATGTAGTTCCTTAATCAAGGGTTCCCCGAACAGTAGGCCTTTAGCCAGGGGGCCCAATTCTTTGGACCCCAGCTCTGATAGCTTGTTGTCCATACGGAACAAAGCCGTCTTCCTGCGTTCAGTGCAGAGAGCCACATTAGCATTGCCTAGAAGGCAGATGAAGCGTAGCGCCCAGTCCCGCATGACGGCCCGGTCCAGGCTCGTACCTTCCGTGTAGGCCTTCTCCGCCAGGGCCAACATCCTGCACAAAGGGCCCAGCATATCTAGTTGTTTATCCTGCGCTGAGCGGAGGCTACGCTCCACCCCTTTCTTGGGGTCCCGACCTGTACGATTCAAGTACGAGGCCACCAGAGGGTCAAAATCCGGTGTCGCTGCCACCTTGTCCGGCAGGACGGGCCTGGGGCATTCCGCCCGCAGTTTCTTGCGGGCCTCCCCTTCCAGAGGTCTGTGGACCCAGTAGTGCACAAATTGTGCTAAGTGGTCAGGCAGCGACCATTCTGAGGACCTGGGGTGCCGGATAGAGCGAGGGTCAAACAGAGGTTCTCCTGTAGCATCCAGAAAGGTGTCGTCCCCCGGCACCACCGTGGGGGCCTCTGTTCCCGGCGCGTTGTCATCCTCCCAGCGCCAACCGGGGTCATCACCACGGTCCTCGTCCCAATCGTCTTCTTCCTCTGAAGGAGATTGGTCTTCCCGCCACTCATCCAGTACGGCCATGGTAGGGGGGGTAAGGAGGCGGCGCCTGGCCGGTGAGGTTGATAACCATGTCGCTTCGCCGGAGCCTTGCCCTTCCGGGAGCGTGGTTCAGGGCCTTCACCCTTCCAATAGCGCATCTGCGCACTTGCCTGCTCTCTCTCCGGAGAGTCTGACTCAGCCGAGTCGTCTGCCAAATGGGGGGTTCCTCTCACACCCCTGTCCGCTTGTGGTTGAGGGAGGGCCCTAGCCAGGACTTTCTCCACAGAGGCGGTCACAGCCGCATTAATCAATGCCTGCAAATTCTGCTCCTGTGCAGAGGACTCCATAACGTCTGAGGTGATGGTACGTGATACCTAAGGAGATAGAGAACAGGTATTACTAGCAGACTAGTATTGGCAGAGGCAAGTAGTAAAAGCATGCAGGCTCAACAAGCATTGTCCAGGGCACGGAGCCGTCAGGGTAATAGCATGCGTAGTATGGCACAGACAGAGCAGGCCAAATCATGGGGCACAGACAAAGCAGGCCAATCAAGGGCCACAGACAAAGCAGGCCAATCATAAGGGCACAGACAAAGCAGGCCAGTATATGGGCACGGGTATCACCGGCCCAGTGGTATATGAGGCAGGAACGTATATCCTTATGGTAGACATGCAGGTCTATCTTGATATATAGGACGAGCCGGGTAGAGGTGTAACCGGGACCCCAGGCCAGTTCCTTGGTCAATGAGAGTGTAGCTATGCCAAGCGGGTCCCATGCAGGGGGCATGCGGTGAAATGCACAGAGCCACTTACAGCCCAGGAAACATGCAACAAGAAGGTCCACAGAAAATCATGCAAAGCTATGTAAAACATGCACTGAGACAGAAAAACTGCAGACAGCAGTAGTGAACCCCAAATATGCTAAGAGTAACCCTGATAACAAGTAGAACTGACCCCCCACACAGTGGGAAGTGAGCTGCAAGCCGAGCATACAACAACATAAAATTGAGTACTGTGTCCTTAAAAAATAAACGACAGACGCGGCAGCCTCGAGAGAGAGAGCCGCGCACCCCCGTGTCCGACCACGCGGTCACGGGGGGAGGGCGCTCAGGAGCGGAAGCTCCCGCGGAAATAGTCCAGCACCCTGCTCTGTCCCCACGCCGCTCGGGTAACAGCCAACAAGCGACTGGAGATGCGGGCTGGGCGGGAATCAGTATAAAGAACACGTGGGACCGCCGGAGTCTTACTCCCCGGTCCCGACGGTCGGCACGGGAAGCGGTCAGCTTCTCGACGACCGCAAACGGAAACACGAGCCCCAAGGAAAACAAATGAAACAAAAAACAAAGAAAATAATTACAATAGTAATGACAGAAATTAACCCCTTCAGGACGGAGTCAATAGTGCACGTTCTGATCAAAACAAAACGTAAACAAAAACTGGAATTTGCGCTATATGTCTGTTCACCCGTAGTTCCCCTCTTTCATATTATATGCACCCACACTTATTATATATCATTTTGTTCAGGAGAAACAGGGCTTTAATTTACCATTAACTATTCATATATGGAATATAATTTATTATGAATAAAATAAAAAAAACTGTGAGAAATGTATTTATTTTTTAAAAATGTGTAGTTCCGCCTCACATTTTAGCTGTAAATGTCATAATACTGTTAGGTTTTACTGCAACAAAATGCACATATTTGTAATCAGCGATGTCTCACGAGTACAACAGTACCCCCCATTAACAGGTTGTATGTTGTTTTGGAAAGTTACAGGGTCAAATATAGAACGTTCCATTTTCAAATTGAAATTTGCCAGATTAGTAATGTTACCTTTGAGACGGTGTGGTAGCCCAGGAATGAGAATTACCCCCATAATGGCATACCATTTGAAAAAGTAGACAAGCCAAGGTATTGAAAGTGGGGTATGTTTAGTCTTTGTTAGTAGCCACTTAGTCACAAACACTGGCCAAAGTTAGCGTTCATATTTTTTTTTGTGTGAAAAAAGCAAAAAACGAATATTTGGCCAGTGTTTGTGACTAAGTGGCTACTAAGAAAGACTGGACATACCCCACTTGCAATACCTCGGGTTGTCTACTTTTGCAAATGGTATGCCATCATGGGGGTAATTCTCATTCCTGGGCTACCATACGCTCTCAAAGGCAACATAACCAATCTAGCAAATTTCAATGTGAAAAAAATGAAACGCAAGCCTTATATGTGACTCTCTAACTTTCCAAAACACCATAAAACCTGTACATGGGGGGTACTGTTATTCTCGGGAGACTTCACTAAACACAAATATTAGTGTTTTAAAACAGTAAAACATATTACAACAATAATATAGTCCATAAAAGTGCCGTTTGTTTGTAAAAAATGCAAAAAACGTCACTTTTACTTAAAATATCATCGTTGTAATACAATTTACCAGTTTGAAACACTAATATTTGAGTTCAGCGAAGTCTCCCGAGTAAAACAGTACCCCCTATGTACAGGTTTTATGGTGTCGTGGAGTATTACAGGGTCAAATATAGTGCTTGCAAATTAAATTCTCTGCACTTTCTCCCTGTGTTGTCAGGCATGTCAATCAAATTTTAATTAATCAAATCACATAATTATGTTAAAAGATTATTTAAATATACATGTAGAATTTTAATATATATACATATATATGTATTTAAATTCTACGTGTATACTAATGTAATCTTTTATGTAATTATATGTATTTATCTATATATATATATTTGCGGTTATTTGTATTTTATATATAGATAGATATATATAGAATGTCATTCTAAGTGTATTTTGTTACCAATATATATATATTAATAACAAAATACAGTTAGAATGAAATTACATATGAATATATAATTTATATTAAATTTTGTTTCAATATTTTATTTATTTATTTTATTATTTTATTTATTTATTATTTTAATTATACGTATATATATATATAATATATATATATGTACATCTATTATATATATAATATATATACATATTATATATATGTAACATCATTCTAAGTGTATTTTAATGCTAATATATATACTTATATTAGTATTAAAATACACTTTGTATGACGTTACATATATATAATATGTATATATATTATATATATAATATATATAAATATTATATATATATAAAAATATTTTCAATTTATTTTTGAACATGTTTAATTTCTTTTTTTATACTTTCTTACCAGCAGGGGGACTGTCTGATATTTTAGACAGTCCCCCTGCAGGCAGATCCATAGCCAGCTATAGGGGGCCATGTGATCGCTCTTTGAGAGCGATCACATGGCCCCCGGGGGCCTCATTTGCCGTGGGAGGGCTGCCTGGGCTGTCAGGCAGCCCCCCAGAAGAGGATCGCGGCGGAGGTAAGTATAACTTACCTCCTGGGGCTCAAAGCCGTTACGGCGTTCCATGCCGCCGCAACGGCTTTAAAGCCCATTATAATGGGGACGGCATGGAACGCCGTAACGGCGTTAACGGGTTAAACAATAAAAATAAAGAAAAAAGGGGCAAAAAACAGATAGGCAAAGCAATGCCCACAATAGAAATAAGGACAGTAATACTGTAAACTGAACACATGAGAATAAAATCACAAATTATATACAATAAGACACACAGCAATCCATAAAGAACAGGAGGCAGTGGTACTCTGACCTGTACTGTCTGCGGAGCAGCAAAGAAAGAGGAAATGGTTGGTTGGGAGGAGCCTTTTATAGATGCCTTATGTTTTTGTCTTTGGTGTATTTCTCTCTATGTTAATGTGCTGCTGTGGAGTTCTAGTAAAGAGAGACTTAAGCAAATATGAAGCCTCCTGTCATGTTATAAAATTATATTGCATCTATTGAATAATTAGATACTAATATGGCATATGATTGTGTAGCAAGCCTACAATAAAGCACTATGAGCATTGTAGTTCTCCAGCAGATGATGCGTTGGTCATCAGTGGTCAGAGCATATAAAGATAAGTTGTTTCACCTAGAATAAATGATACATGAAATACAATGACACAAGAAAACCAAGCACTTCATCAGAGGTGTCCAACCTTAGCTATCTGGCTCCTGGCTGGTTCTGGAATAGAACTCCCATTATTATCTGAATGCCCGAGGCTCTTCAGTAGAAACAGCTGTATCAAAAGATATGTTATGAACACCAGCAAGTTTCAGAGAATGGAGTCAATAAATTAAGTAAAGAGAGTGAGAAATGTCAGTATGGCGTTCCAGTGTCACATTTCTGCGCCATCGTACTCGTGCATATATGTCTTCTTGCATATTTAATTTGTTATCTTAGTTTTAAAAAGTAAACTTACTAAGGGTTTGAGTAGTGGTTAGAGGAATAAAAATGCTAAAATTAAACATTTTATTTTAGGTATAAAGGGGCACTGTAAGCACTGTATCCACAAAAGCTTAATGAAGTAGTTATGGTGCCAGGAGTTACCGGTTGCCACAAATAATCCAAGATATACTCCGGACTTGGCTTGACTCCCTACTGCTGTATAAACGTATTTTATAGATAATGTATAAAAAAAAAAACCTACAGACATTCCGTTATTATTGCCGCGTTCTCTCTCCAGACAAGGTAAACACCATACTGCTAATCTTAGACATTCCATTAATTTCTGAGGGAAAGATAAGCACATCCCAAACACTTTGTTCAGCTAATATGAAAGCAGTTGTGGAGTGGCTGCAACAAGGTTAAAAACGTCTTCATTCATGGTTTCATGAATTGAACTATTGATGCTGATACCGGAGAAACTGACGGAAGCGAAGCACAGAGAGATGGACACAGGTTTCTTCAGGAAGGAAGAGATTCTTTATTGGATCACCGATCGGGACTCAGAGGGACTAACGTCACCAAAATACAGCAAATTCTGAGCCCCGGACAATAGTGCAGGCTCCTTATATAGGCACATAACTCCTCCCATATTAAGCTCCACCCGCACATTCTCTTAACCAATCAACACAAATAAGAATTAACTTCCTGTTTGACCGCATGGCTTGTCCAGCACAATGGAGGAGGGGGAATACTACATCCTGTATTCTTGCACATGCTCCGTACACTACTGATCGTATCTTGCCTCGTGCAACCAACTGATCGATACGTCAGCATATGCACGTACACATGCCACGTGGTAATCTCGGCCTACTAAATTTATTTTTACCGAGATTCCACCACATTCCCCCCTTTGATGCCTCTTGATATTTCACAATTACTTGAGGCATCACTTAACCTTGGTTTGCATACACCGCAAGTTACCATGAACCAGACCAGACTTATCTTATGATGTGAATCTTTTAACACTCATCTTCCTGCATTGGTTCTCCCTGATCTAGAGCCTTATACTTATAAATCGCCATTATCTGTGCAGCAGCCTTCCTCTCTGCTATATTTTCTATCAGGCTTTGCACAGACCTAACTACTAAGGGTATAAGACACGGCAGGAGTAGACACAACATTAAAATCAGTAGGACTCCACCTACCACTGCCTTAAGCCCTCCAAACCACTCATACCAGCTACCAAACCAACTACTTGGATTATACCCTTTCCATACCTGAGTAGGCACATGCGCTAGTTTAACCATATGGCTAGTAAGCTCAGCTATTGCTTGCCCTTCGTCATCGATTTGAAGACAGCAATTGCTCAGGTTAAACTTCCCACATACACCTCCCTCTACTGCCAAAAGGTAATCCAAGGCTAATCTATTTTGGTAGACTGCCGTCCTCATCCTGGTGTTATGCTTTGCTAGAAGATTGAGCGCTTGTGATGTTTCGTTAGTGATAATCTCAACCACCGCCTGTAATCTTATAATTCGGTTGAGCATATAAATAGGGGTTCTGTAACCAAAGGTACCGTCCTCAGCCCACGTGGCTGGCCCATAATAATCTATGATACGCTGGGGAGGCCATTCATTATCTTCCCAGGTACCTATCTCTATGGGTCCCCTTTTCTTCCTATGATTCACATCATACACTTTAACACCTAAAGTCTCACCTGTTTCAATTGGTAACAAGAAGAAGGATGGTTTGAGCATACCCAACACACATGCCCCTTCCCAGTCCTGTGGCAACTCCGAATAGGCTTTCTTACCACAGATCCAGTACAAATTTGCTGGGGCTCTCCAGGTAGATGTGATGGATAAATCAAACCACACATCCTTTAAATTGGCGTATCTAGCAAACGGGTTAGATGGTTCTGAGACATTTGAAGCCGACCACCAAGTTGTATTCTTTGTATCATCATCATAAGCTTTTTGCCCTAGACAAGTTAATTCTCCTACAGAAGTATTATACATTATTCCTTTCCTTGCTATGCAAACATAACCTATGATGGAGGTCTTTAATCTCCACTCAGATTTACCTCTAACACTCATATGATAATCGGCTTGTGTAGATATTAGTTGGTCAACTGCCTCAGAACCGGACATTACCTCCTTTGCTTCCCAAGGCCATTGGTCTCCCATGTTAGTACCTCCACACACATAGCAGTTGGTAACATTAAGACTACCGGCAATACTTTCGGCTAAATCGATGAACAGGTTTTTAGCATTATGGGGGATCTTATTATCTATACTCATCTCTTCATAAAAGGAATGGTATACTTGATGAGTTTGGGAGGATACCGTATCAGTCTCTATCCCTATAAACAATAATGTCCCAGGATCTAAACCCGTCCCGTATATCTGAAACCCAAATAAATTGCCATATTTGTCTAAGAACTTATCGGGGTTATTTATAAGTATATGGATGGGATTACATTCCATAGACTTACAATATGGGCTAGTCGGCAACTTAGTCACTATCATGTCTTTGTCTACTGTCTGTCCCCAAGTCGCCCACCCCACACAAGACCAATATGGGCAAAAGTTATAATCTTTATTTGGGCATCTAGGACTTACATATTTATTTTTACTACTGGGACAAATATATTTATCATTAGACCCATACGTCCTCTCCCATCTAAGATCCCCACATACATTCCACGGCTTTCTACCACTCGATATCGCTTTACACGCATCAAATAGCAGAACACCCGAAGAATGTACGGATTCTAACACCGTCTTATTAATTAGGGTCCCCTGAGGATCTCCATTCCTGAGAGTCAACCAGATTGTACGAGGTTGATACTCTGGACTGAAGCACTTAGGTTCTCCTACTCCTAAATGGCACACACTATAGTCTATATTTAAGTATCTACATCTCGATACATCTCCTTTACACTCGTATTGTGAATGCCAAATTAGGGTTTGGGAAATATGGTTACCTGTTCTCGTAGTCTTAATGCATACCTCACAGCTAGGAGTGTCGGTACCTCTACCCTCCTGAATATAAAAACACATATAAATAAACACTATCAAAAGCACATCTTTCGCCGTCATCCTCAGTCTTCGTCCGTGCGAAGGCGCCTCAGCTTCCAGGATGTGAGGGCTGCAGGGAATGGAGTCCTGCTCGTCTTCACAGGTGTCCCTTCGAGACTTTCCTGGCTTATATACTATGTGTTGGTAAGCGGACAGGCTTTATTATGGCCTTCTCACTCACGCACCAAATCCCTGTAACAATAAAATTTGTAATCCACACGATTCCTCGTTACTCCGACTGAGTAGTGCGTTTTAACCGGATCTTGCAGGGATTCTCTGGATCTGCTGTAACTTGCCAAGAATCGACTGCTGCTGGTTTAACCCTGGAGTGATGTATCCACGGAGTCACTTCGGCTACTTTTATCGCTGTAGGGGTAGACAAAAGAACAACATAAGGACCTCTCCACTTGGGCCCTAACGGTACATTATTCCACTCTTTAATCCACACTTGATCTCCTGGATGATAACTATGAACAGGGGGATAAATATTCACAGGTAATCTATCTTGTACCCATTTCTGTACCTCCTCCATAGTCTTACCCAACTCTACAACCTGCTGCCGGGTAATTCCTTCTCCCAACTGACTCAAATCCCCCCTTAAGTTACCAAGTACGGGAGGTGGTCGCCCATACATGATTTCAAAAGGAGAGAGGCCCATCCTTCTGGTAGGGGTACTGCGGATTCGCAATAGAGCTATGGGTAAGAGAACGTTCCACTTAAGTTGGGTTTCCTGACACATTTTAGCCAACTGGTTCTTTATAGTTCTATTCATTCTCTCTACCTTACCAGAACTCTGGGGTCTATATGCAGTATGAAGCCTCCACTTTATACCAAGCATATGAGTCAGTTGTTGTAGGCACTGATGAACAAAAGCTGGACCATTGTCCGATCCTATAGAACAGGGTAGTCCATATCGGGGTATTATTTCTCGTAGCAGGAATCTCACAACTTCTCCTGCTTTCTCTGTACGAGTAGGACATGCTTCTACCCAGCCTGAATAGGTGCACACAATTACCAACAGGTAACGATGTCCACCCGATTTAGGCATCACTGTAAAGTCTATTTGTAGATCGGACATGGGGAGTCCCCCCATAAACTGGACTCCTGGTGGCTTTACTGGTCCTTGTCTTGCATTATTTTTAGCACACGTTACACATCTTCGTACAATGGCCTGAGTCAAGTTGGACAATCTTGGTATGTAGAAATGTTTTCTAAGAGATTCTTCAGTACTATCTCTCCCAGAATGTGTCCCGTTATGATAATTTTGGACAATTTCTACCGCTAGTGATGCTGGTATGACTATTCTTCCATCTTCTAGCTGATACCACTTGTTCTCCAAATACTTTCCTGGTTCAGTCTTTAACCACTCTTCTTCTTGAGCTGTATAAACTGGAGTCCATTGGGACAGTGGAGTTGGTATAAGAGCAGCTATATGCCCCACATACTCCTGTCTTCCTGATTCAGCAGCACGCTTAGCTGCACTATCTGCCATCCGATTTCCCTTGGTTACATCACCAGCCCTCTCAGATGCGCTCGACAATGTATGATACCGACTTCTTTCGGCTCCCACACTGCTTCCAATAGTTGTAGGATTTCAGCTGCGTATTTGATTTCTTTGCCTTCTGAATTCAGTAGTCCTCTTTCTTTATACAAAGCTCCGTGGGCATGAGTGGTTAAAAACGCATATTTGGAGTCCGTATAGATGTTCACTCTTAAACCTTCAGCCAATTGTAACGCTCGTGTTAGTGCTATTAATTCTGCCTTTTGTGCTGATGTTCCTTTCGCCAGTGGCCGAGCTTCTATCACCTTGTCTATTGTTGTTACTGCATATCCTGCATAGCGGATCCCTTCTTTCACATAACTACTGCCGTCGGTATAATATTGAACATCGGGGTTCTGGATGGGAAAATCACGAAGATCTGGTCTACTTGAGAATACTTCATCCATTACTTCCAAACAATCATGTTGACTTTCAGTAGGTTGTGGCAAAAGGGTAGCTGGATTTAAGGTGTTTACAGTCTCTAAATGCACTCTTGGGTTTTCACACAACATTGCTTGATACTTGGTCATACGGCTGTTACTAAACCAATGATTTCCTTTGTAATCCAACAACGTCTGTACTGCATGTGGGACTCGTACATAAAGTTCTTGACCCAGAGTGAGTTTATCGGCTTCAGCTACTAGCAGAGCGGCTGCAGCTACGGCTCTTAGACAAGGTGGAAGTCCGCTGGCCACTGCATCCAATTGCTTAGACATGTAGGCAACAGGTCTTTGCCATGATCCCAAGTACTGTGTCAATACTCCCACAGCCATTCTTCTTTGCTCGTGTACATATAAGTAGAATGGTCGTGTGTGATCAGGTAGACCTAATGCTGGGGCACTCATTAAAGCCTTCTTCACATCTTCAAATGCCGTTTGCTGTTCTTGGGTCCATAAGAAGGGGTCGTGCTCTGTACCTTTGATAGCTGCGTACAGAGGTTTTGCCAGTATCGCATAGCTGGGAATCCATATCCTGCAGAAGCCTGCTGCCCCCAAGAATTCTCGCACTTGTCTTCTATTCTTGGGTATTGGTATTTGGCAGACAGCTTCTTTTCTCTCTGGCCCCATAATTCTTTGACCTTCAGAGATATGGAATCCCAGATATTTGACAGTTGGCAAACACAACTGAGCCTTCTTTCTAGACACCTTGTATCCTGCCTTCCAGAGAATGTGTAGCAGATCGTGCGTTGCTTGCTGACAGATTTCTTTTGTAACTGCTGCTATCAACAAGTCATCTACATATTGTAACAATACACACTCTCCTGGGATGGACTCAAAATCTAGTAGATCTTGACTTAGGGCTGAACCAAATAGGGTAGGTGAATTTTTAAACCCTTGGGGCAGTCTTGTCCAAGTCATCTGGCGTTTTGAGCCCGTTACAGCGTTCTCCCATTGGAAAGCGAAAATACATTGACTTTCTGCGGCAATTCGGAGGCAAAAGAAGGCATCTTTGAGGTCTAAGACTGTGAAGTAAGTAGCCCCGCCCGGAATTAAAGCAAGTAGGTTATATGGATTGGGTACAACTGGATGTATACTAACAACCGCATCATTGACTGCTCTCAAGTCCTGCACAGGTCGATACTCATCTGTACCGGGCTTTTGAACAGGCAGCAATGGGGTGTTCCAGGGGGAAGTACAGAATTTTAGGATACCATACCGTATGAACTTATCCAGATAGGATTGGATGTTCTTCTTAGCCTTCTGCGGGATGTGGTATTGTCTTAGGCTCACTGGATAAACCCCAAGTTTTAGTTCAATTTTTATAGGTGGAATATTGCGGGCCAGTCCTGGTGGGTTGTTCTCTGCCCAAACTCCTGGTATGTTAAATAATGTCTCATCACTCCTAGGGTTTTGGCTAGTCAACACTGTATAAAGTCGCCACTCTTCTTCCTTTGGTACGGATAATGTCATGATACCTGAAGGTCCATTAAACTTTAAAGATGTTGTTCCATTTGGTAGGAACGTAATCTGCGCTTGTAATTTTGATAGCATATCACGTCCCAGCAATTGGACTGGACATTCAGGCATATAAAGGAATTGATGTTTTACTACGTGGCCTCCCAATGTACAGAGTCGACTTTTAAGAACCGGTTTTTCAGCACTTCTTCCAGTTGCTCCTATCACAGTAATAGTCCTTCCAGATGGAGGAGCAACTAGATTAGTCACCACTGAATGTTCAGCACCAGTGTCGATCATGAACGCACTCCTTTTCCCCCCTATTGATACATCGACCATAGGCTCCGCTCGACCAAGGGGGATGGAGCCCGGTCGGTATCAATAGTCCTCCATGACCGTGTCAGCCAATCCTACAAAGTCCCTACCTTCTCTATCGCGGGACCTTTGCGCTGCTGGAATATACCTGTCTTCCCTAACACTTCCTCTGTTCCCATTACTCCCTCTATTACCATTACTCCCTCCGGGGCCTCCTCTACCTCTCGCTCTGCCTCTAAAGTTTCCGTAACCTGTCCTAGGTCTGTCTCTCTCACACTGTTCTCTTCGAGGACACTCATTTCTCCAATGCCCTTCTTCCCTACAGTATGCGCACTGATTTCTACTTAGAGGTTCCTCATTCCATCTACTATCGCCTCTATCTGGGCCCCGTCTATCTACGCCTGCGATCGCTACCGCTAGCATATCAGCCTTTTTACGCATCTTGCGCTCTTCCTCTTTCTTACTTTCTGTTTCCCTATTCATATAAACCTTATTCGCTACCTCCATTAGTTGGGTGATTGACATACCTGCAAACCCTTCTAACTTTTGTAGCTTGCGCTTAATATCTCCGTAAGCTTGGCTGACAAAGGCGGAGTTCACCATTCGGGAATTATCTGCGTCTTCCGGATTAAAGGGGGTATACAAGCGGTATGCCTCCAATAATCGGTCATAAAAGACACTGGGCGCTTCATCGCTTTTCTGAATCACCTCAACTGTCTTCGACATGTTAATAGCTTTCTTTCCTCCAGCTTTCATGCCAGCAATTATAGCGTCTCTATAGGCTCTGAGTTGGACCATATCAGCACCATTTACGTTCCAATCGGGATCGGTGTTGGGATAATGTGTTGCGGCCCATGCTGATGGATTGGCTTGGTTTAAAGTACGGGCTTTATCCTCTAGTGCTTTAATGGCTGCTTGATTTATTCTTGTCCTTTCCTCATTGTTAAACAAAGTCATTAATAACTGCTGGCAATCAGCCCATGTCGGGTTATGTGTCTGTACTATTGAGGTGAACAGATCAGTCATAGCTTGTGGTTTCTCAGTATACGAGGAATTGTGGGTCTTCCAGTTTAAAAGATCGGTTGTCGTGAATGGGACATATACAAAGACTGGGTCAGCATGTGCCATTTGGCCTGCGGCATCGATATAGGCTGACCCAGGATTCAGACGAAGAGGCATCTGATAGTGTCTTAATTGTTGGGCACCGGTCAACTGTCGGGTCTGTATGGGGCTACGTGGAGGGGCGTCAGTCATAGGTTCCAGTCGGGGAGAAATAGGGTATGGGGATGTGGGAGCTTGGTTTTGGGAAAAGGTTGTAAATAAAACACTTCGAGCCGAGCTAGATGAAGCTTGACCGGAAGTCTGAAGTGGCGCCAAATCAGGATATTCGTTTTTAATGGGGGTTGGTTCTGATTCCGGAAGGGGAGATTTAGTACGAGGGGGGGTGGATCCTGTACTGGAGGAGGAAGCGGAAGTGGATGGGGGTAATGAGGGGAGGGTTGCAGGACTTCCTGCGTTTGCGTCACTTCCTCTTAACGGAAAGTAAGGGGGCGGCAAAGGGATCTCGGACTCAGGGGGCGTGTCCAAAATGGGCCTAACACCAGTCCTAGTGGACGAACAAGTCCTAGCTACCATGAGGCGACATTGCTCCTCGTGGCATGTCCGGAGCCATTTTGGCGAGTCATTTACGGCCTGTCTCCAACAATCAACATAAGGAAACTGGCCGTAAAGTTCAGGCCTACCTGATACAGCCACGTGTAAGCGCTGTACCAGAGTTGGATCCAAACTGCCACGTGGCGGCCATGCCGCAACCAAAGTAGGCCACTCCCTAGTACACAAAGTGACCAAACGTACAGGAGACATTTTAACCCCAAAATCACAAGTTTTGAATCCCTTTTTAAAATTCTTCACCATACAACCTAAGGGATCCGGGATCGTTGACTGCGACGCACTCATACTTAACAATGGAACGTCGTCGACAACGAATACTATACACGCGTACTATTCAACAGTCACACCCGTTTCCTCTGGCAACAGCACCACGTGGTACGGTTACCAAGTGAAACGTACACAATAACAATAAACACTCAGGGAATTCCCGTACACACACAGCTGTTACACCAGTCACTAGATAATCAATATTATGCCCTTTGGCGTAACTATACAGTCACCCACGCTATAATTCTCTATATACGAATTACCCGTCTATAACACACCCCAGTAACATCGTCTTTTACAAATAGCGGTTACAGTACGGTTAGCATAGGTCAAAGCACAAGTTAAGGTCACAATACAATTATTAGTGGTTATGGTGTTAAACATGCAATAGACGACAATGATTAGTACTTATATACAGTGTCAGTAAATATACAGGGTTATGGTACCGTGCACTATGATACAGCAACACACTATTAACACTCTCGCTAGACGGCTGAGCTCGCGCTATCTAACAAGATATACACTTTACTAACAATCTTTAACACATTTACAATTCCCAACTAAACTATTGGCCAGTACCTTGAATGGACTACCTAAAAACAATCTACATACGTTTTGGTTAGCCACACTGCCCAATCACCACATATATAGCGAGCTAGAGGACCGAATTTACACAGACGCCTCTTAGTCGCACTATCAAAAGTCTAGTGGGTTCCAAATTTACACGCCTTCCCACTTAGCCCAGATAGGATGAGAGCTAGCGAACCGAATTTACACAGACGCCGCTTAGTCTCCCGGTCCCTCCGACCTAGCGAACAAAATATACACCCTAGAACGCTAGTCTAGACAAGACACCGGTGTCCGGCTAGGGCTATTTACACCAGAGCCCCGCCTGACTAACAAAATCAAACGGTCTGACTAAAGAGCGTTCGATCGAGCGGTGCGCCTTCGCTCCTTCCCTCCGACAGAGGGGGCAGATACACAGATTCAAAACCCCTTTGGGCCTACCGCACAATCGGTATACCCCTAGTGGGTCCTGCCGTCTAAAACAGCAGTTGTCTTACCTCCTCGTTCCTGAACCTGAGTTCACACTCATCGACGGGGACACCCCAGCACTTCTCACGTAGAGGCCGATGATCTCCTGGACAACAGACCAGTGGCGCCGAGACGAAGGGAGGTCCACGCAGAAGTTCAGGGGTGCAGCCGTAGAGAACGTGGGCCGTCTCACGCCTCTGCCTCTCAGCTACCGTTGAACGATGAGCTTCCCGGCCAATGCACCAAATGATACCGGAGAAACTGACGGAAGCGAAGCACAGAGAGATGGACACAGGTTTCTTCAGGAAGGAAGAGATTCTTTATTGGATCACCGATCGGGACTCAGAGGGACTAACGTCACCAAAATACAGCAAATTCTGAGCCCCGGACAATAGTGCAGGCTCCTTATATAGGCACATAACTCCTCCCATATTAAGCTCCACCCGCACATTCTCTTAACCAATCAACACAAATAAGAATTAACTTCCTGTTTGACCGCATGGCTTGTCCAGCACAATGGAGGAGGGGGAATACTACATCCTGTATTCTTGCACATGCTCCGTACACTACTGATCGTATCTTGCCTCGTGCAACCAACTGATCGATACGTCAGCATATGCACGTACACATGCCACGTGGTAATCTCGGCCTACTAAATTTATTTTTACCGAGATTCCACCACAATGCAGCTGAGTGCATATTATTATTATTATTATTTTATTATTATTTATATAGTGCCAGCAAATTCCGTAGCGCTGTACAATAAAACAGATACTCAGAATAGTGACTTGTATACTGTTCTTGTAGGCAACAATATCTCCACCTGTGATAGTTTGAGAAAAGGGCATGATTATAGTTCTAAGGATTGTTGTGAATATCTGCAAATGTCAGTCTGCTATCATTTAAGCCTCAATGGACTTTGGGTGAAAAGGTTATAGATTCTCTTATATTAAAGTATTAATTTAATAGCCTCTAGAATCAATAGAAATTGCTCCAAAGCAATGCTGCTGAAGCTGATCAAAAGAATAGTGTATATTGAAAATAAATGGGGAAAAAAATTAATAAGTGCTTTTTTTTTTCTTGAGTAAAACTCTGATTCTCATAGCTGTGGGAGAACCATGGGAAATAAAATCTCAGCTATTTTGAGCAATGCTGTCCTTAAAACTCTTGACACATCCTACATAAAGTTAATGACAGTCCAATGCAACTCTGCTTTCTCTAATTAAAGGGCAGTCTAAGTACCATAACAACTACAGCTTGTCGAAGTAGTTATGGTGCTGGTAGGCTACTAGCACCATCCCCCATTTTATGTTTTCGAGACACCAGCCAAGCCCTGCAGCCCAACCCCTCATTCTCTGTATTGCTAATGTGAAAGTTCAACTTCCACATTAGCAATGTACGTTTTGTCCAAATTTAGCGTCATTGACTTCCTGAGTGGGATTGAGTGTGGCTCCTATCTTTATTTTTGTGACTTCCTGAGTATGTCATATGACATGTTCAGCCAATCAATATATTTAAATTTGGAAGACATTCCAATCAGCGAGCAAGGAACCACGCCATGGAGGACACTCCGTTTGTGTTCCACTATGACGCAGAACTGTGGGATGGCACGTGATGTCTCCTAGCACCATAACTACTACAATGGGCAACACTAATATAGCAAACCTACTTCTTGGTAAAAAGGCAGTCCGTTAATGGAATAATCCTATTTGAATCACTCTGTGGCAAGCAGCAACAGACAAAAAAAACTTTTGTTTTAACCTTGTGTGAAGGTAGTTGGGAAAGTGTAGGAAGAAACCCCTTTTACTTATAACAACTTACCCAGAATAACTTGACGAAAGACGTAAATGGTGATAAACAAGCCACAGCTTTATTTAAAACAATACAATTATTAACATAACACATTAACATGACATTCATTAACCGCAACTTCCATTACCAGATCCTTGCCAACCATTTAACATAACCTATGCGCTTGCCTCCCCCCTCGTCCATACACCACAATTGGCCTTCCAAATGGCCCTCCAATACCATCCATGCTAACCACTGGCTTTTGCTCAGTGGGCACGTCCTTCACCATGACTTAACTATACCATCCATGCTAACCACTGGCTTTGACTCAGTGGGCACGTCCTTCTTCATACCTTAATCCCGAGCCTAGGTGAGGGATCAGCCCTGAACCATTTCAACTGGACTGCTGGACTGGTGCAATCCTGACTGGCAAGGACCTTCATCCGCCACAAGCCCCCGCTGTTTTACCCCTAAAATCAGCGTGGCCGCCCTACCAACACCGCAATGGCCTCCTCCAAAGCGTCTTGCAGCACCAGATTGAAAAGATCCAGCCCCATGTCCGTGAGGTGGACACCATCACTGGGAAAATCCATGGCCGCATTTTGTTCAAAAATGCGGTGCCACACTGTACAGCCCCCAATACCACACACAAACTTTGATACCCTTTTATTCAACTTCACCCTAGTGCGCTCCTTTGCCCGCTGGTCCCTCGCGCACCTCCAGTAGTTCCGTGAAACAACCTCCAATCATATCAGGTAGACGGCAAAATCATAAGTTGTGCCAGGTCCCTGCGCATCATGTTACCCAAACCTCTAACCGGGACCGCTCACCAAGACATTCGACACACCCAGTAAACAGGATAAACGAACCAGCTCTGGAAGCAGATGTAACCAGCGCATCCCCCTGGACCCGAACCATCAAACTTTTACTGCCATAGGTGACTGTTCAAGAAGAAGCCCCCGGGAATGAATACCGGCCCGCTGCCTGGCCCAGTATATGCTGGAGTACCTGATTACCCACACTCGCTTCACCGGACCTACAGAGAAAACACAGCGGGGAAGAAAATCAGCCTTGAGGGGAAAATGTAGGACCGAAACCTTCCCAATTCCCACCTACCGATCTTCTGAATAGCCATCTCCGAGAATCCCAATCTCAGTCACCACCCCGATACGAAACGAGTGACCGCCAAACTCACTGGTCGCGATACCCAAAGCATCCAACGACTTGCGAAAAACCTGAATGAATTGAAATCGGGACAGGTGTCCCCCATCACGATGAACCAACAAGGGGCCCTCCCCGGGCTGACGCAAGACCCTGCACCAAAGGAAACCGGCCACCGGGCACACCACCGAACCTGGTACCTTTTTCAGGGTTACCAACACACCTCTGCCACCCGTATCCGTCTTTGACCTGCGCAGCAGAATTTGTACCACTCAACCTTGGCATACAACATCCCACGCCTGCTTCACTATAACGCAACCAATGCATCTTGTATATAATATGGCTCATCCAGTCAGGAAGCCGAGGGAAACAGAGATGCCTGAATTAGATCCTCAGACAATAATATACTAGCACATGATAAGGTATGTCTGTCTGCTAGTTGTCAGCAGGTATATATATTAGAGAAAATCAGCTAAAAACTAAAAGTTTAGATACTGAATGAAACCACATCTAGCCTCTCTGACCCCTCACAAAAAATGAGGTATACTGCATAATTCAAATTACATCTTGAATTACATTTGTGCACCAATATTTAACTGTCAACCTTTGATAAATTAGAATACTGCATTCTGCCAACACTGTAATGTGCTACATTCACTGTTTTGTTATTTTTTTTTTCATTCTTTATTTTTGCAGTGCTTAGAGTTACAAACAGGTACAAGCTAATAAAAAAAAATACAGAGTAAACAATATTATGGCATTCAATAACCGCACAATTTTTACACACAAGTTAAGTGAACCTGCTAAAACCAAGTATAACTAGATGAGTTATGCAAGAAAACAAAAGAAATCAAAAAGTATAAAATAAGTATCTAGCAAATTAGTCTAGAAGGCAGGCAGAACAATATCTATGGCAGACTTAACTTATGGAGTATTGATTACATGAAAGGCATTGGTATAACCACTGGGTAAAAAACATAGCTAGCTTTAGTAAGGCTTCTCAGCCAGCGTTAACCAATAGTGATACGAAAGACTAAAATAAAGATTCCACTGTGACTGGGCATCCTAGCAATAATGCCTTGTATGAAGGAACTAACATAAAATAAGACAGCATGTCGAAAATAATAACAACAGTGGGCCCATAGCTAACAAGAGTCACCATCACCCGATTCCCATTGCTGGGTGGTAACTGGAACCTGCATGGAGGTAATGTCACGGTTTGAGGGTAGTCCATGAGTAAGTCAAAGAAAGCACAGCTGGTCAGAGTTCTTCTGCAGTCCCTGGACTGTGTGAAATTCGGCAGGACTGGAGCATGTGCCTGGATGTTCCCTGGATCTTAGTCTCTCCCCTGTCTTGGATGAGTAGAGGATCGAAGTGAGGAATGCCGTTTGCGGCGGGTGATCCTCCGCCTGCATGGCTGATACATTAGGGCAGTGTCTCAGGTTAGGCATGCGGACAACAGGGTGAGTAAGTCCCTTCCTGGTTGTCAGGGTACCTGAAGTCTCTACCTCGGAGGAGGTTAGACTTCCCGACGGCCGTTCTCTCAGGGGGGCTGATTCATCCAATCCTCACAGCTCTCTTAGTCATTCCCACGCCGGCCGCGATAGCCCTGCTTCCTTTTATGACACGACGCTCAGGAGCCGACGTCATGACGGCAATCACATCCCGACCTGTCAATCTAGTTCGGAACAACGAATCAGGACTCGGCAAGGGCGGAGTCATCAATTAGAGAACCAGGGTATAAAAGAGGGATGTGTGTAATGGTTCATTGCCCTGTCGTGGTTCTAGCTTGTCTGGTTCCTCAGTGCTCTTATGTCTATTGTTCTATTTGGTTTTGACTCGGCTTGTACTATCGTTCCTGTTTACCTCTCGTGTCCTTTGACCTCGGCTTGTCTCTTGCTTACCTGTTCTCTCGGTCCCTCGACCTCGGCTTGTCTCTGACCATTCTTTGCTTTCTCCTTACGTTAGTCCGGCCATTCTAAGGTCCGGTATACGTACTCCTCTCCTGTTCGTACTCTGCGTGTTGGATCCCTGTCCCGATCCTGACATTACGACAGGGCCATGGATCCTGCTGGTACAAACGCTCAGCTTGGTCCGCCTGACTCGAGGTTTGAAGCCATGGACCATAGAATGGACCAAATGGCCCTAGCGCTGCAAGCATTACTATCCCATCCGAGTAATCAAGCAGAGGAGATGCGTATTCCATCTATCTCTCTTGCTAACTCAGGCCTAGAGGTAGCCACAGTGGGAACTTCTTCCCGTGTTACTTCCCCTTTACGGTATGGCGGTGCTCCGGATACCTGTCGAGGTTTCCTAAACCAGATAGGAATTCATTTTGAATTACAACCCCGCGCCTACCCTACTGACAGGGCGAAGGTTGGATTCATAATCTCGCTACTCATTGACAAAGCTCTTAGATGGGCTAACCCTCTGTGGGAAAATGATAATCCAGTAGTCTATAACTATAATGCGTTTATTACTACTTTTAGGAGGACTTTTGATCCCCCAGGGAGAAAGGCCAGTGCAGCTAGATTACTATTACGTCTTAGACAGCATAATCTAACCCTTGTGGATTATGCGCTAGAGTTCAGATCCTTGGCGGCAGAGGTCAAGTGGAATGAACAAGCCTATATGGACGTATTTCTGAACGGATTATCAGATGCGATCTTAGACGAGGTTGCCACAAGGGATCTTCCTGAAAATTTAGAGGAATTAATTTCATTTATTTCTCGTATAGATGAACGTATGAGACAGAGGCAGAACACTCGTGATAATGGTTATAGACCTTCCTTAAGACTAACTCCCGCATTTCAGAATTCTGAATCTACTATACTAGCTCTCCCAGAACCTATGCAAATTGGTAACACTCGCCTTTCAGAGAATGAAAGACAATATAGGAGAAGGGAGGGTCGGTGTATGTATTGTGGAGTAGGCGGGCATTTACGCCTAAATTGCCCTAACCGTCCGGGAAACGCTCGCACCTAAGTTTCTCCAGAGGACAGGCAGGTGTTTCTATTTTGTCCTCTACATATGATTACAGGGATCATAGGTTACTACTACAGGTTTCTTTAACTTGGGAAAAGGGAGTACTTAAAGCTATGGCATTAATAGATTCCGGAGCAGCTGAAAGCTTTATTGATCAAACTTTTGTCAAAAACCACTCTATCCCATCTCAGCTAAAGGAGACTCCATTGGCCGTTGAGGCCATAGATGGTAGACCTTTATCAGATCCTGTGATTTCTCGTGAAACTATACCAGTTAAGTTAACCATTGGTATTTTACACAAGGAGGAGATTTCTCTCATGCTTATCTCATCCCCTTCAATTCCTATAGTTTTGGGGTATCCCTGGTTTAAAAAGCATAACCCTACTATTGATTGGGAGCAAGGTGAAATAGTCTCTTGGGGTCAGGGTTGCCAGAAAGGTTGTGTACAGAAAGTCTCACCATTGTGCGTAGTGGACACACCTAATAACTCTAACAAGCCCACAGAATTACAGATACCTTCCCAGTACCAGGATTTAAAGGCAGTCTTTGATAAGAGGAAGGCTGATACTTTACCCCCACACAGGTCCTTTGATTGTAAGATTAATCTCCTACCTGGTACTATGCCTCCGAGGGGCAATGTATATCCTCTATCCACTAAGGAGAACTTAGTCTTAGAAGAGTACATTCAGGAGAATCTAGACAAAGGATTTATTAGAAGATCCTCTTCTCCAGCCGGAGCCGGTTTCTTTTTTGTAGATAAAAAAGACGGTACACTACGGCCTTGCATTGATTATCGGGGCTTGAATAAGATAACTATCAGAAATGCTTATCCGATTCCCCTAATTACTGAGCTATTTGATCGCCTTAAAGGCTCTAAGATTTTTACCAAGTTAGATCTGAGGGGAGCTTATAACTTGGTGAGAATTCAGCAGGGCGATGAATGGAAAACGGCTTTCAATACCCGGTATGGCCACTACGAGTACACGGTAATGCCCTTCGGGCTTTGCAATGCCCCTGCTGTATTCCAGGACTTGATTAATGAGGTTCTTAGGGAATTTCAACATGAATGTGTTATAGTTTATTTGGATGATATACTAATACACTCTAAAGAGCCTGAGGTTCATCACAAACAAGTCAGAAGGGTATTGCACAAACTCCTACAGCATGGGTTGTATTGCAAATTGGAGAAGTGTAGCTTCGACCAATCTCAGGTAAACTTTCTTGGTTACGTTATTTCTGGTGAGGGGTTTAAGATGGATCCTGTTAAACTCCAATCTATCTTGGATTGGCCATTGCCCAAGGGACTCAAGGCCATTCAGAGGTTTATCGGATTCTCGAATTACTACAGGCGCTTCATTAAGGGGTACTCGTCTATTATTGCTCCTATTACCAACATGACTAAACAGGGTGCTGATACTAAGACATGGTCCCCGGAGGCGCTTGTTGCTTTCAGTACTCTCAAGGAACAGTTTGCCTCAGCACCGATATTAGTTCATCCAGACACATCTTTGCCTTTCTTACTCGAGGTAGACGCCTCAGAGACAGGGGTAGGCGCTATTCTGTCCCAAAGGTTAAGTTTGAATAAACCACTGCATCCTTGTGGTTTTTTTTCCAGGAAATCTGGGCCTGAGAGCAGGTATGATATTGGTGACAGGGAACTGTTAGCGGTAATTTTGGCTTTAAAGGAGTGGAGACATCTGTTGGAAGGGACTTTACACCCGGTTACTATTTTGACGGATCACAAGAATTTGTCATATATAGGGGAAGCCAAGCGATTATCTGCCAGGCAGGGTCGTTGGTCTTTGTTCCTTACTCATTTCAACTATGTTCTCACTTATAGACCTGGTTCTAAGAATTCTAAGGCCGATGCATTGTCCCGCCAACATGAACCTTCTACTATGCCTGATGTGGTTTTTTCTTCTATAGTTCCCAAGCGTAATATTATTGCCAGCACTAGCATCAAGATTCACTCTCCGTTGCTGGATGAGATCAAGAAGTTACAACATCTGGCACCCGGACCTATTCCGGGGGACCGTTACTTCGTTCCTCCTAAACTCCAACTGGAACTTATGCAGTGTTTTCATAACAGTAAATTTGCCGGACATCCTGGCATACGCAAGTCATGTTCTCTGATTTCTAAAGATTTCTGGTGGCCTTCATTACGTAAGGATCTTAAGTAATTCGTCGGGGCATGTGATGTCTGTATGAGGACTAAACAACCTCATACGCTTCCATGTGGGCTTTTGCACCCCCTAGAAATTCCTGTGAAACCATGGTCTTGTCTGGCTATGGACTTCATCGTTGATTTACCGGTTTCTAAAAAACATACGGTTATCCTCACAGTAATTGACAGGTTTACCAAAATGGCTCATTTTGTACCTCTGATCAAATTGCCCTCTTCTCCCGAATTGGCTGAAATTTTCGCGAGGGAGATTTTTCGTTTACATGGGATTCCTTCTGAAATCGTTTCTGATAGAGGTTCCCAATTTGTTTCCCGGTTTTGGAGATCCTTCTGTTCTCAGCTTGGTATCAAATTAAATTTTTCCTCTGCCTATCATCCCCAGTCCAATGGGGCTGCCGAACGCACCAACCAAAAGGTTGAACAGTTCTTGCGTTGTTTTGTTTCTGAACACCAGGACGATTGGGTCGGTCTGATTCCTTGGGCGGAGTTTGCGCACAACAACAGTGTTTGCGATTCTACTCGTTCTAGCCCCTTTTTCATGAATTATGGCTTTCATCCTTCCGTTCTTCCGTCGGCCTCCCCCTCCCAGGGGATACCGTCGGTTGATATTCATGTTGCCAATCTGAGAAAGTTGTGGGATCAGACTCGACAAATTCTTATTCATAATTCCATGGTGTCCAAACGACACGCTGACAAACGCAGAAGGCTGGCTCCGGTATTTTCTCCGGGTGATAGGGTATGGTTGAGTACCAGGAACATCTGCTTGAAAGTTCCTTCCATGAAATTTGCTCCTCGTTACATAGGTCCTTACAGGGTTCTGTGTCGTTTAAATCCTGTTGCATATCGTCTGGCTCTTCCGCCTGCTTTACGCATCCCGAACTCCTTTCATGTTTCTTTATTGAAGCCTTTGGTGTGTAACAGATTTTCCTCCACTGTGTCTTCCCCTCGTTCTGTCCAGGTTGAGGGTCAGGAGGAGTATGAGATCAATTCCATCCTCGATTGTTGGATTTCTCGGGGGAAGGTGCAATATCTTGTTGACTGGAAAGGATATGGTCCTGAGGAAAGATCTTGGGTGGTCCAGGAGGATGTGCATGCTCCTCGCCTTCTCAGGGCTTTTCATGCTCGCTTTCCGTCTCGCCCCGGTTCCTTCCGCCCGGTGGGCGTTTCTGAGGGGGGGGGGGTACTGTCAGGGTACCTGAAGTCTCTACCTCAGAGGAGGTTAGACTTCCCGACGGCCGTTCTCTCAGGGGGGCTGATTCATCCAATCCTCACAGCTCTCTTAGTCATTCCCACCCCGGCCGCGATAGCCCCGCTTCCTTTTATGACACGACGCTCAGGAGCCGACGTCATGACGGCAATCACATCCCGACCTGTCAATCTAGTTCGGAACAACGAATCAGGACTCGGCAAGGGTGGATGTGACGAAACCAACCTCGCCACTGGGCCCTGGAGAAGCCTGTTTGCCCGCCTCCTACCTGCTGACTATGGCCCCTGGATTATTTGGGGCATATTGTATTTTATTGTGCGACTGCTGGCCCTTTAAGTACAGTGAATGGTATTTTATTGTAGTGCTGCTGGCCCTTTAAGAACTGTCTGGGGACATATTGAGACTTTGGGTAACAATACCCTTTAAGACTATGGCCCCTGAAAACGTATGGACTTTTATTTGGTGTGTATGGCCTTTTAAGAACCGTCTGGGGACATCTTGTAACTTTGGTGAACAATGTCCCTTTAAGACTATGTCCCCAGACCTGTAAAATAACTTGCCCCTGGCTTTCCCCCACTTGGTTCAGTAAATAGGGCTTACTGAACCAAGTACCACACAGGCGGACCACCCAGAAGCTAAAGTATGCAGGCAATTTACCTCCCAGGCTGTGAGGTTACTGCCGGTTAATTGCACGTGGCGGCGGCCATCTTTGTTCAGTCGAACGCGGTCAGTGGTGTATGCTAAAGATTCTGTGGAACTGAAATCGGCTACACATTTTACCGAACACCGCTGACCCTTACCTTCTTCCATACTGAACTTGCAGCTCCAGAGACTAAGTCCCGTTCGAAATGGAATTGACCGACCGCACAGCCCAAATCTATGGAACTGTTTTGGGCAGGAAAATGTGCTTGCGGTCGGTCATAAAGGGACCTCCAGCTAACTTTTGATCCACTGGGGGGATTTGGCTGATTTTTGGAAGGGTTTATGTTTAAAGTGTGCTGATTCCAAATATGTAGGAAGATTGGATGTATGGATTTAAAGTTATAGCACATGTATAAAAACTGTAGTTTTCCTGGCTGTATAATTATGTTAACTGGTTATCTGAGGGGAGGGGATGTGTGGGTTGTACCATGTATGTGATTGGTTATTTTATGCCTCCCCCTGGGTGTGGCCTGTAAGTGTACAAGTGTAATAAAAGCCAGGCTGGATGAGCCAGTCGAGAGTTCCTGCTTAACCCTCAAAGTGGAGTGTCGTCTCATTATTGGGGGGAGGATTCGTGGTATGCTGTTCCAGTTTGACTGCTAGGAGTGTAAACCTATCGTATGGTTTTTCCTATTCGGCTGTATACAGCATTCATATGCTAGAGAGGATTCCTATGCTTCTCAGAGTCGGTGGTTGTGGTGTCTGCTGCAGTGCTTCAAGTCCTCAGGAGCGCTAGGAGCATCCTTCAACGGAGGTACCCAGTCGGGGTGCCAGGCGATCCGTTACAGCGGAGTCATCAATTAGAGAACCAGGGTATAAAAGAGGGATGTGTGTAATGGTTCATTGCCCTGTCGTGGTTCTAGCTTGTCTGGTTCCTCAGTGCTCTTATGTCTATTGTTCTATTTGGTTTTGACTTGGCTTGTACTATCGTTCCTGTTTACCTCTCGTGTCCTTTGACCTCGGCTTGTCTCTCGCTTACCTGTTCTCTCGGTCCCTCGACCTCGGCTTGTCTCTGACCATTCTTTGCTTTCTCCTTACGTTAGTCCGGCCATTCTAAGGTCCGGTATACGTACTCCTCTCCTGTTCGTACTCTGCGTGTTGGATCCCTGTCCCGATCCTGACACTGGTACAGGCATCTGTAGAGGCCCCACTCTTTCCCTCTGTCATGCTTTCCAAAGTTCCTTTTAGCCGCTGATACAGAATATCTTGTGCGCGATTTTGAAGCTTCAGACAGAAATCTTGGGCACCTTGTCTAATCTCAGCTAGAGTTCTGATGGGGAAAATGCAGGCCCTGTGCTTCGAGTGAGGTGGCAGCCGCCATCTTGAGTGCCTGTCATGAGTTGTATGCCACTCAACTCACAGACCGCGGGATCGAGAGACTGCTTCAGTTATATGCGAAACTCCAGTGGGGACTGGGATATCCCCCACCGGTCCAAAGGGGGGGAGGTAGGAGGTTCAAGATATCACAAGGCTAGCAGGAGAGAGGGGAGAGCGGCCGCCTCTCCACAGCTTCAATGCTCGTAGGCCGCAGCGCTGTATCCAGAGCTCCTGGTCATTTGGAAATTCAAGTGAGGGTTCATTCGATTCACCAGGGCACTCCTGACATGGGTAGTGCACTGTGGCATTTGTGGCGGCTTGATGTCCGGGAATATTCATGATAAACTGTCAAGAGTTGTGGAAGCCTCTTTGACACGTGTCTTGCTGGCTTGAAAGTCAGGCCCCGCCCCCACCCTGTTGAAGTTTTATACAAAATTAGTAACATACTAATTATTTCCTCTTTATTTAATGAGGAGTTCTTAATTTTGTTGAATGGTTCGGGATATGTCTGGAGCCATATTGATGTGCCTGGCACCTTTTCTTTGACTTGATTATAAAGTAGTATAAAGAAATCATTTTTTTTTTACTTTTTGCAAGGAGAAAATTCTAACAGTCTTGCTCCTGTTAGCTGACCCCATAAAAATCCATGTTATGCCATCACAAAAAAACACCACATTGGTTCTTTCAATCTGTTTGTTTGTCTGTGTTACTAAAAGTAATGCATGAATTTCTCTTCTCCATAAATATACAGTAAAAGGATAAACTTGTAGCGTATGTTCCTCGTGGAATATGTATCAGACAAACCCACTCAAGCAGCAAGTGCAGGCGGATCATTAAAATTTAACACATATCAAAAGTGTTTCAAAGCCAAACTGGATGTTAAACATACACTTGTTATGAATATAACAGCAAACACGGCGAGGCAGGATTTCATAGTAGAGTTATAAATCTCTTACTAGAAATCAGATAGCCTAGACATGAAGAATCTTCACAGTACGTAAAATCCAAGAATGGTTTGTAGTAATGGGAAGGCGAGCGAGATCAAGTATGTTCTACCAAGGAAGTTGGTCAAGACTTTGTCTACACGTCGGAAATGTGATAACGTTCTAGTCACTTCCTGCAGAAGCTGCAGAAAGCTAAAATAAGACAAGGGTTAGATTAGAATTTGTATCTTATCTTAACGATAAGAACAATTATTGGCAATGAGAAAAGCAGTAAGTAATTTCAGGAGAAAACTTTAAGTTGATCTCTTTTCCATTTGTGATCTAAGGAAAGCAGCTTAATATTACAGTAAAGAGTCATTTCTATAAATGGCTTAGGTCCAATGTTAGCCTGGTATACTGTGTTGTAGATTGTGGCAGGGATTATGTGTTTTGTCTCCCTAAATCGTGAAGTCAGTGGGCTGGCTCGAAAAAAAGCATAGGCTTAAATACAAATGTTTACACATTGTGCACATTGGTTGGGCCAAATCAAATTGTCTCTATTTTAGTGAATACGTTTCTTTATATGCACAGCGCATGAATAGATAACTTCCATATTATTACAGGTAGAAAAAAAGTATATGAATGCTTGGTTGTATAGGGAGAGGTATTAGCAGTAGAACGAGGGAAGTGCTCATGCCATTGTACAGAAAAGCCTAAGCAGAGACTGGGCCCCTAATACACACACAGACACTCACTCACACACAGACACTCACACACACAGACACTCACACACACACACAGACACTCACACACACACAGACACTCACACACTCTCACACAGACACTCACACACAGACACTGACACACACACACAGACACACACACACACTCACTCACACACTCTCACACAGACACTCACACACACATACAGACACACACACACACTCTCACACAGACACTCACACACTCTCACACAGACACTCACACACACACACACAGACACACACACACTCACTCACAGACACTCACACACTCTCACACAGACACTCACACACTCTCACACAGACACTCACACACTCTCACACAGACACTCACACACTCACACACAGACACATCACATACATTCACAAATTATTTTAATAAATAAATAATATCCACCCAGCCTCCCTACCTGGAGAGCTGGTATGGATCATTCCCTGGGGTCCAGTGGGGCTGCAGGGCGGCGTGCGGCAGGGCTGCGATCAGGCGCTGCGAGGGAGCTCTAACCTCTCTACTCTGCTCCCTCGCGGGCTGTCTGCTGATGCCGCGGGAGCCGGAATATGACGTCATATTCCGGCTCCCGCGGCATCACTAGACAGCGCGCGAGGGAGCAGAGCAGAGAGGTTAGAGCTCCCTCGCCGTCTGATCGCAGCACTGCCGCGCCGGGGGCCGAGATGGTGGCTGGCAGGAGGGAGAGCTTCCCTCCTGCCGGTCACTGAAATCTTGCGCCCCCGGAGCCGGTGCGCTCTAAGGCGGCCGCCTGTGCCGCCTTATGGACGCGCCGGCCCTGTATAGATAGTGCAGATCAGCTAATTTTCAAAACACACCAATTAAGTCACTAAACCTCTCCTCACCTGAAATCCCTCTGTTAACAAACTGCATCCTTAACCATGGTTTAAACACTCATAGGTATATGTGTGTGTGTATATATATATATATATATATATATATATATATATATATATATATATATATATATGTATATAATTATATATGTGCATATGTATAATCTTCATATCTAAATAACAAAACACATTTTCTCTAAATAATGTTCTCCCTTCTAACTAACTTCTCTCATTACTAAAATATCCCTATCCTTCTGCTCACCTGTCCCTAGCAACACCATCTTCATTACTTCCACTTTACTCCCCTCCCCTCTCTATTCATACATATACCTTTCCAGTCTATCTCCTCCAACTCCATCTAAATTCTCTATATACAGCCCAGCTCCAAACATGCACCTCCAGGAGGACACGCCCCCAACTGTGGCAATCTAAATCAACACGCTACCTGCACCTGTTGTGCTGAACGCTCCTGGAGGAAGTCTCGCATCCAGGCAGACTATGTCCAATTTAGATTCATATTGTGTTCATACAGCGCAGCCCTTGCCCTCGCCAAACAGTACTTTTCCTCTCTCATTAGTTCATGCTCCCGCAATCCCAGGCATCTCTTTGACACCTTTAACTCTGTTCTTTGCCCTGCTGTGGTCACCACCCAAAATAACCTTACAGCCGATAGCTTTGCCTGCTACTTTATCGTCAAGATTGCTCCCTTTTTCCTCAAAGCTTCTGGAAAGACTTGTCTTTACCCGTATGTCTAACTTCCTCAATTCCAACTCTCTCTTTGACCTTCTTCAATCCGACTTCAGCCCTCTCCACTCTACTGAGACTGCTCTTATCAAAGTTACTAACAACCTAATCGCAGCTAAATCCAAAGGCCACTACTCCATATTAATTCTTGTTGACCTCTCTGCTGCCTTTGACACCATTGTTCATGCTCTCCTTCTTCAAACTCTTTAATCACGCAGTCTCTGTGTCCTCTAGTGGTTTTCCTCTTATCTCTCCCAATGCTCATTCAGTGTCTCCTTTTCTAATGATACCTCCTCTCCTCATCCTGTCTCGGTTGGAGTCCCCCATGGCACTGTCCTTGGTCCCCTTCTATTTTCTCTTTATACTGCATCTCCTGGCAAACTTATTACCTCATTTGGATTCCACTACAACCTGTACGCTGATGACACTCAGATATATCTCTCCTCCCTGGACCTCTCCCCTGCCATGTCACTGTTTCCTTTCTTCCTTCTGTGACTGGATGTCCTCCCACTTTCTGAAACTCAATCTCTCGAAAACTGAGCACCTTGTATTTCCACCTCCTAATACTGATCCTCCTCTTTTGCTCTCCCTTTTAAGTTAGTGGTATCCACATAAGTCCATCCTTGCAAGCGTGCTATCTTGGCGTCATACTTGATTCTGGTCTCACCTTTGAGCCTCACATCCAGTATGTTGCCAAATCATGTAGATTCTATCTTAAAAACATAGCCCGCATCTGCCCCTTTCTTATGCAAGATGCTACCAAGGAGCTAGTCCATGCTCTGGTAATTTCCTGCATGGATTTTTGTAACCCTCTCCTAATTGGTCTTCCCAAAAGCCGTATCGCCCCGCTACAGTCCATAATGAACGCTGCCGCCAGACTGATTTTCCTCTCTTTTGGTCAGACTAGATGGGCCGAATGGTTCTTATCTGCCATTACATTCTATGCTTCTATGTTTCTTGTCGGTCCTCTCACAACTCACCCTTCTGTCAGTCCTTACATTGGCTTCCTGTATCCTATAGGAGTCAATTCAAAGTGCTAACCCATACCTATAAAGCACTGAATAATTCTAGCCCCTCTTATATCTAGCCCCTCTTATATCTAGCCCCTTCTCGGTCTCTCCGCTCTGCCCGTGACATTCTCCAGTCCGCTGCTCGCACCTGTACGGCCAACTTACGCTTGCAGGACTTCTCGTGGGCGGCTCCCTTCCTATGGGATAGCCTGCCTACCACCATCAGACTCTCCCCTAGTCTTCAATCGTTTAAGAAGTGCCTTAAATCCCATCTCTTTAGGAAAGCGTATGGCTTCCTAGACCAACCTCTACCTCACATACCTGCCTCTTGCTCTCTCCTAAAGGGCAGCATTTTACTCTCTCCTCCAGCTCTGCTTCACTCCCACCTTATTTGATTGCTATTTCCTGTCCTAATGTGTTTTATACCCACTACTAAACCCTAAACTGGTTCATGGATTGCAGGATAAAACTTACAAGGAAGGGTTAAAGGGATTTAACATGTATAGCTTGGAGGAAAGACGACACAGGTAGGATATGATAGAAACAGTTACCTAAAAAAAATAACATTAAAAAAATATTTAAATAATAATTAAATAATAATTAATAAAATGCCCACCCCACCAATGCTCTACACTCACACACACACACTGCATTCATACACACACTGCACTGCATTCATTATAAACACACTGCATTCATACACACTGCACTCATATACACACTGCACTGCATACACACTGCACTGCATTCATTATACACACACTGCATACACACTGCACTCATACACACACACTGCACTCATTATATACACACTGCACTCATTATATACACACTGCATTCATACACACACTGCATTCATACACACACTGCATTCATACACACACACACACACTGCACTCATACACACACACTGCACTGCATTCATTATACACACACTGCACTCATACACACACACTGCACTCCATTCATTATATACACACTGCACTCATACACACTGCACTAATACACACACACTGCACTCATACACACACACTGCACTCATACATACACACTGCACTGCATACACACTGCACTCATACACACACACTGCACTCATATACACACTGCACTCATATACACACACTGCACTGCATTCATTATACACACACTGCATACACACTGCACTCATATATACACACTGCATTCATACACACACTGCATTCATACACACACACACACTGCACTCATACACACACACTGCACTGCACTCATACACACACACTGCACTGCATTCATTATACACACACTGCACTCATACACACACACTGCACTCATACACACACACTGCACTCCATTCATTATATACACACTGCACTCATACACACTGCACTCATACACACACACTGCATACACACACACTGCATTCATATACACACTGCATTAATTATATACACACACTGTAAATAAATATTCAGTTAATATAATTTTTTTAGGATCTAATTTTATTTAGAAATGTACCAGTAGCTGCTGCATTTCCCACCCTAGTCTTATACTCGAGTCAATAAGTTTTCCCAGTTTTTTGGGGTAAAATTAGGGGCCTCGGCTTATATTCGGGTCGGCTTATACTCGAGTATATACGGTATATTAAAAAGAAGAAAAACTGCCACAACAAGAGGACATAGTCTTAAATTATTATTATTATTATTATTGCCATTTATATAGCGCCAACAGATTCCGTAGCGCTTTTCAATATTATGAGAGGGGATTTAACTATAAATAGGACAATTACAAATAAACTTACAGGAACAATAGGTTGAAGAGGACCCTGCTCAATCGAGCTTACATTCTATAGAAAATTAGAGGGGCAAAGGTTTAAAAATAATATCAGGAAGTATTACTTTACTGAGAGGGTAGTGGATGCATGGAATAGCCTTCCAGCTGAAGTGGTATATGTTAACAGATTAAAGGAGTTTAAGCATGCATGGGATAGGCATAAGACTATCCTAGCTATACGATAAGGCCAGGGACTAATGAGAGTATTTAGAAAATTGGGCAGACTAGATGGGCCGAATGGTTCTTATCTGCCATCACATTCTATGTTTCTGTGTATTTTCTAGTTATAAATGTGACTGTGGGGTTATTCACTAAAGTCCAACAGGCCATATACATAATTAGGCAAAACCATCCAGCTGCATATGGGCCACTTGGACTGCAAAGTCAGCACATTGCTCACACTATTTATGGCCGAATTTTGCAATTCAGGCCCCCGTGGGTGGGTGGGGCCTTACTCATAACTTCAGGGGGGACCTAGTGTCCCCCCAGACCCCAACCATGTGCGGCAGGTGAATTAGGGATATATTGCACTCTTGTGAATCTTCAGTAATGAACAGGGATAATCCATGTAGTTGCTTATATAGTTTGGAAAAACGATGATAGTATTACACCAGGCAGTAAAAAAAATAATGTACAAGGAAAATAAATCTAAATACAGGCAACACAAATATCGGGTGTACACCACTAGGCAAGAAAGATGTGGACGACCGGTGGGGGCTCTAAATAATGAAACACTGGGTGGTGGACATGTCTGATCCATATATGATTGAAAGACTGATGCTCTCCTTCACAAAGAGTCCAAACATGTAGTTCTGGCATAAATAATAAAGGGAAAACAAAAAACACCAGATGATAATCCAATAATCTAGCCTCGTTTGGCGTCTATCAATCTGTAAAATAACACTTGACGAGAATGCAATACCTTCATTTTGGCATTAGATAGTTTTTACACGTCTATGCAAAAGTTTAGCTGAGCTGGAGAGGTTTGTTTGAAATGCATCATAAAATGAACTTTCAAATATCTGTTCGTGGCAAACAAAGAGACCTTGCGAACATGCACTGCGATACTCAAGAATGTTCTTTGAACTTCCAAAAAAATTGAAACTGTCATGGACCTGTCAGCCTTTTTCTAGTTTCCTGATTTTTCAGGTTTACTCTTTGATAACACTGTTATATTGCCTTTATTTGGTGAGAAAAGCAATATTCAGGAACATTGATATGTGCTATTTATTTTAAGTCTCTCAGAGTTCACAGGAACCCACTATTTTTGGAAATTTCCACCAGGTTCAAGCTTTTCTTTTGAGAAATGCACATTAAAGAAACACTCCAGACACATCAAGCACTTCAGCTTACCGAAGTGCCTTATGTGTTTGTAGTTTGTTATTTTTTCAACAGTTTATTAAAGTGACAGTTTCAATAGTAATCATCATTTTTATAACTGGGGGCTGAAACACCTGCCTGGCAGTCACTCAGACAGTCAGGGAGGTTTTCTTCAGCTTTTCCAATGGAAGTGTCAAGCACGCTGGGCTGGAACGTGTCTCTCTTCTCAATAAACTGTACTACAGCATAGAATCTTCTCATTAATTTGCGATGGATTGCAAAGACTGCAGACAGAAGGTCTGTAGCTTTTGCAAGTTCTTATTTTCATATACCCAGTCTATGAAGCCAGGGCCAGACTGTGAACAGAAATCAGCCCTGGAAAAAAAATCCAGCCTTATAATTCAACGTGTCACAAAGTGTTTGTATTTTTTATATTGATGTGCTTTTGGAGCTGTCATATTGTTTCTTACCTGCAGCCCCTCACTCAAGATGATCCATGGGTATTACAGTGCTGTTATACCCACCCTCCAGGCTGACATAAACAAGTTCACTACCTGCCCACCCTCCAGACTGACATACACAAGCTGCCACACATAAGTTCTCTTACCCATACACAGGCTCACTACAGACAAGCTTACTGATACACACAAGTTCACTATAGACAAGCTCGCTGACACACACAAGCTCACTCAAGTCGAAATCACTGATACACACAGGCTCACTAAAGACAAGCTCAATGACACACACACAAGCTCACTACAGACAAACTCACTGTCAGGGTTTCTTTGCTGTTTTAAACAGCAACCCTTTCTGTTTCAGTGATTGAGTTTTCAGCTGCAATTACTATGAGCTGCTTCTGCTTGTTGCCACGGTTACTCACCTGTGAGTAGTAATCAACCCTGCTGCTAATCAGTTCTGCCTATTTAAGCAGCTAAGCCCAGAACCTCCTTGCCCTTGCGTGGTTTCCTGTTCCCCAGAAGTCTCCTTGTTCCTGTGTTTCCTGTTTGCTCCTGGTTCCTGACTCCGGCCTTGTTCCTGACTCCGCTGCTCTCCGTGCTCCTGATCCTGGCTTGTCTGACTACCCGCTCTGGTGACTGACCCCTGCTTGATTCCTGGACTTTGCTTTTGTTATTTATTTATTATTTATTAATAAAGGTGTGTTTGCATCTACTTCTGTCTCGGTCTGGTTCCTGGTCCCTGACATTACGCAAGGGCCATGAATACAGATGGTACAGGCAAGACACCTATACCTAACCTGCTTACCCAGTGGGACCAGCAGAACCACCATTTGGACCAGTATGCCCATCTGGATCCAGTACCCGGCCAGCCTGCGATTGCGGCCGCCTCTGCCTCACTTCCTGTTCTAGCACCGGTTGTAGCCTCCAAACCTGTAGCGGCTAGAGAAATGACTGGGTCTGTCCCGCTCCCTCAGTATTTTGGGGGCGACCCAGCACAGTGCAGAGAATTTATAAATCAGGTTAAAGGATACCTTGAAACCCTGCCCCAGGCATTTCCTACAGACAGTGACAAAGTTCACTTCATGATTTCTTTGCTGTCTGAAAAGGCCCTAGCTTGGGCAAAACCTCTCTGGGAGGCAGAGAAGCCTATTATCTACAATTACCCTGAATTTGTTGCATCCTTCAATAGGGTTTTTGATATTCCAGCTCGCTCCACCCCTACTGCCGAACTACTCATGTCTAATTCTCAGGGCACAAAAACTATTGTCGAGTATGCCAGTGAATTCCGTACCATGGCAGCAGAGGGTGGCTGGAACAACGAGACTCTTGTGGCTGCCTTTGCACAAGGTCTCTCCGATGTGTTTAAAAATGAGATTGCAGCCAGAGAATTACCTAAAGATCTCGAGGAACTGATATCATTTGTCACCCTCATTGACATCAGACTCCGAGAGAGATCCTCATCCAAGGAGCGCCTGCGGAGGCCTCTTGTAAATTTGGCACCGAGCTTTTCTTGCCCACCCGAACCTCCCTCACCTCCCATGCCTCCTGGTCCTGAGTCCTCTGTCTGTGTGGAGCCAAGGCGGTTAGGCTTCTCACGCCTCTCGGTCGAGGAGAGAGCCTTTAGGAGGAGGGAGGGCATGTGCCTATACTGCGGACACCACGGTCACATGTTAAAGTTTTGCCCGATCCGTCCGGCAAAGGGTCCGCACCCAAGATACTGTCAGGGGCAGATCTTGGGTGGTCTTTCTGCAGACCCAGAGATATGTGTGCACAAACCCTTGGTGCCTGTTATCCTCTCCTGGCCTGATTCATCCATTGAAACCCGGGCGTTACTTGATTCTGGGGCCGCAGGCTTGTTTATAGATTGTGCATTTGCAGCAAAGCACTCTATACCCTTACAGTCTCGCAACTCCCCACTAGCCTTCAAAGCCATCGATGGCAGACCAATACAGCCAACCCACGTGACCCAAGAAACTGTGCCCATATCTCTGGCTGTAGGAGCTCTACATCATGAGACGACCCAATTCCAGGTCATTTCCTCTCCATATTACCAGGTTGTTTTGGGATACCCTTGGTTACAGAAGCATAACCCCACAATTGATTGGCGCAAAGCTGAGATATTATCATGGTCCCAGCAATGCACATTGTCCTGTCTCCAGAAACCGGTCAAAGTTTTGGGCGCATGTTCTGCCTCTTCCTTAACCGCTGAGTACCAAGAATTCCAAGATGTATTTGACAAGGGTCAAGCCAGCGTTCTGCCACCACACCGTCCGTATGACTGTGGTATCGAACTCCAACCGGGTACCAATCCTCCCCGGGGCCGGATTTACCCACTGTCTGTAGCAGAGAATCGAGCCATGGAGGAGTATATTACCGATGCACTGTCTAAGGGTTTTATTCGGAAGTCATCTTCTCCTGCCGGGGCCGGCTTTTTCTTTGTAAAGAAAAAAGATGGCGAGTTGAGACCCTGTATCGACTATAGGGGTCTCAATCGCATTACTATTAAGAATGCCTACCCCATTCCATTAATCACGGAATTATTTGACCGCCTCAAGGGAGCAACGGTCTTCACCAAACTTGATCTGAGAGGGGCATATAATCTCGTCCGGATAAAAGAGGACCACGAATGGAAAACCGCATTTAACACCAGGAGCGGCCATTACGAATACCTAGTAATGCCCTTTGGTCTTTGCAATGCTCCGGCGGTTTTCCAAGAATTTATAAATGACGTCCTGCGAGATATGCTGCAGCAATGTGTGGTGGTTTATCTTGATGATATTCTGATCCATTCCACATCTCTCGAGAACCATCACGCAGACGTTTCTCGTGTTCTACAGAGACTTAGAGAAAATAGTCTGTTCTGCAAATTGGAGAAATGTGAGTTTCACTGCAAACAGGTTACATTCTTGGGATATGTTATCTCAGATACTGGATTCTCTATGGATCCGGAGAAACTTGCGGCTGTACTAAAATGGCCTCGACCTACGGGTCTTCGCTCTATACAACGGTTTCTGGGCTTCGCCAATTATTATCGGAAGTTCATACGCAACTTTTCTTCCTTGGTTAAACCTCTCACGGACATGACCAGGAGAGATGCTGATCCACAGCATTGGTCACAGGAAGCCATTACTGCCTTTGAGTCTCTCAAAGTCGCCTTTGCTGCTGCTCCTATACTGGCACACCCTAACCCTGCCTTACCATTCATTCTTGAGGTCGATGCATCTGAGACAGGAGTGGGCGCCCTCCTGTCTCAACGTCCTAACCCAGAGAGCTCCAGGCATCCGTGCGGGTATTTCTCGAGGAAATTGAACCCGGGGGAATGCAACTACCAGATTGGTGATAGAGAACTTCTAGCCATAATTTTAGCTCTCAAAGAATGGAGGCACCTTCTTGAGGGTACTTCAGTACCAATCCTCATACTCACAGACCACAAGAATCTAACATATCTTTCTGAAGCTAAGCGACTTTCCCCCCGGCAAGCTAGATGGGCTCTCTTCCTATCAAGATTCAATTATGTGGTTTCTTACTTGCCCGGTACAAAAAACATTCGGGCTGATGCCTTGTCTCGACAGTTCTCCCCTCCATCTAGAGAGGAGATAACCCCTACTCCTGTGATTCCTCCGGACCATATACTGGCAACCATCCGTACTAACCTCACCTCACCCCTAGGCGAGGAGATTCTGGCTGCACAAAGTAATGCTCCTCCAGAGAAACCTAATGGCCGTTGTTTTGTACCTATTAACCTCCGTACGAAACTATTGAGTACATACCACGACCCCAAAGCAGCTGGACATCCAGGCAAAAACCAGTTAATCTGGTCCGTATCCCGGCAATTTTGGTGGCCTAGTCTCCGTTCGGATGTCACCGCTTTTGTAGCTGCCTGTCCTGTGTGCGCTCAAAACAAAACCCCACGACGCCCTCCAGTGGGTCTCCTGCAAACCATACCTAATGGTGAACGACCCTGGACCCACTTGTCCATGGATTTTATCGTAGATCTTCCGGTCTCCCGTGGCAATACAGTCGTTCTCATGGTTGTTGACCGATTCTCGAAGATGTCGCATTGCATTCCCTTGAAAAAACTACCAACTTCCCAGGAACTTGCAACAATTTTTGGTCGGGAGATCTTTCGTTTGCATGGGTTACCCAAAGTGATAGTCTCAGATAGGGGTAGCCAGTTCGTGTCCAGATTTTGGAGAGCTTTTTGTACGCAAATGGGAATTCAGCTTTCCTTCTCCTCGGCCTACCACCCGCAATCCAATGGTGCAGCGGAACGAGCTAACCAAACACTGGAACAGTTTCTGCGTTGCTACATTTCTGACCACCAGAACAACTGGTCTGATCTGCTACCCTGGGCGGAGTTTGCCCACAATAGTGCGATTAATGCCTCCTCCCGGCTATCCCCGTTCCTGGCAAACTATGGGTTTCAACCGTCCATGTTGCCTGATACGTTCTTGCCACAGGAGATACCGGCATTGGAGGAACATCTCAGGGAACTCCGTTCCACTTGGGTGCAGGTTCAGAATTCTTTGCAACGCGCAATGCAGAACTACAAACTCCAGGCCGACCTATCAGGTCGGAGAGAGGGTCTGGCTGTCTTCCCGCAACCTACGCCTCCGTGTTCCCTCACAAAAACTGGCACCCCGATACGTTGGGCCATTTCGTATACTTCGAAGGGTTAACCCTGTAGTTTACGCACTTGACCTTCCTGCTAACATGCGCATCTCAAATGTTTTCCATGTTTCCCTCTTGAAACCGTTGGTTTGTAATCGCTACACCAACTCAGTGCCACGTCCACGTCCTGTTCTGATTGACAATCATGAGGAATATGAAATACGCAGCATCATTGACTCACGGGTCTTCAGAGGACAAATGCAATACTTGGTGCACTGGAAAGGATACGGTCCAGAGGAACGCTCCTGGGTTCCAGCCTCTGATGTCCATGCACCATCCCTCCTTCATTCCTATCACGCCCGCTTCCCCATGAAGCCCGGACCCACCAACAGAGATGGGGGGAGTCGTTGAGGGGGAGGTACTGTCAGGGTTTCTTTGCTGTTTTAAACAGCAACCCTTTCTGTTTCAGTGATTGAGTTTTCAGCTGCAATTACTATGAGCTGCTTCTGCTTGTTGCCACGGTTACTCACCTGTGAGTAGTAATCAACCCTGCTGCTAATCAGTTCTGCCTATTTAAGCAGCTAAGCCCAGAACCTCCTTGCCCTTGCGTGGTTTCCTGTTCCCCAGAAGTCTCCTTGTTCCTGTGTTTCCTGTTTGCTCCTGGTTCCTGACTCCGGCCTTGTTCCTGACTCCGCTGCTCTCCGTGCTCCTGATCCTGGCTTGTCTGACTACCCGCTCTGGTGACTGACCCCTGCTTGATTCCTGGACTTTGCTTTTGTTATTTATTTATTATTTATTAATAAAGGTGTGTTTGCATCTACTTCTGTCTCTGTCTGGTTCCTGGTCCCTGACACTCACTACAAGCTCACTGACACACACAAGCTCACTGACACACACACAAGCTCACTACATACATAGAATGTAACGGCAGATAAGAACCATTCAGCCCATCTTGTCTGCCCAATTTTCGAAAATACCTTTAATTAGTCCTTGCCCTTATCTTAAGTTTAGCATAGTCTTATGCCTATCCCACACATGCTTAAACTCCCTTTACAGTGTTTATTCCATTTATGCATTTAAAGTTACACTACAGGCACCCTTACCACTTCTGCCTATTGGAGTGGTCTGGGTGCCAACTCCCATCACCCTTAACCCTGCAAGTCTAATTATTGCAGTTTTTATCAACTGCAATAATTACCTTGCAGGGTTAAGTTTTTTCATAAAGCTCTTCCACTTCCTGTGTGAAAGGTCACCAGGGTGAGACTGGGAGGTCGCAGATCCAGTGCGAGGGCTAGCTCTGCCAGACTGTCCATGCAGAGCTGAAAACTAAGAAGGAGCTTTTGTGATTATTTTACGAGTGTAACACAACATTTGTAGCAATACTTGCGGTTCCACATACAGTCAACATAACTTTAACAAGAGCAATCAGAATTAGACCCTGAACACTGCACATTTAGTTTACTTAGGTGTTATTGGCAACATTTACTAACTCACCTTCCAAGCAGATACAATTGATGTAGCCTTACAAATATAGACTTTGTGGTACTTCCTCTCCAGCTGTATTACTCTTTTAGCCTGAAATGAACTTTAGCTGTACATGCTATATCTATAGTGGTGAATTTTGGATTTGTGCTGCCCTAGGCATGACTAACCTCGGGCACAACCCTAATTTAAATTTGTCCCACCCCTTCCTGTCAAGACCACACCTTTTCCTGTTTAAGACTAACATGCATTTTGACTGACAGACACATGCTCTCACTGATACATACACTGACATACACTCACGGACAGTTACACAGTCATTGGCACATACACTGTTTAACCAAGAAAAACTTTTAATGTCACTGACACACCCACTCACTGACAGGCACACACTCTCAGATACACATACACTGACATGGACACACACTGATTTGACACACACACACACTCATTGGCACATATACACACTCATTGAAAGACACACACACTCACTGACTGGCACACATACACTCACTGGCACAAACACATTAAATAACAGACAACCACTCACTCACTGACAGACACTGACAGTAAGACACACATCCACTGACAGACAGAGACACACACACTCACAGACGCAAACACACTCAATGACAGGTGCAAACTCATTCACTGACAGACACACAGTCACTGACAGATACACTCATGGTCTCTGACAAACACACATACACTCACTGACACACACTGAGAGACACAAACACAAGCAAACTAATTGACAGTCACACACTCAGAGACACACGCATACTGACACTGGCATACTCACACTCACTTTCTTGCACACTCACACATTATTAAGTTTTGATTTTATTTTAATTTACCTTTGGGAGAGCTGAAGTTCTATGCTTCCAGATTGGCTACTTTGGTTTGAATTTAAATACCCCACAATTCTAACTTCATTAAATAACCCAGCAAGAGGTGTTGTTTTTTTTTTCGTGCACATTAGGAAGTGGCAATCTATTGGAATAATTTACAGTGGTCATGAAAAAAAAACAAGTTCAATGTGCTGCTTTCGTGATTATGTACAAACATGCATTTACACATATAATGTATCCTTGTTACTCTTATGTTACCCCTCCTAGTGGTCACAGTTGTTTATTACGTCCTTGATGTATCAGTGCTACGTCGTTTAATATATTGCAAAAGGCTTAGCATAAACCAGCAAACCATTCAAGCAGTGACACTTTAATACTCCCAGCTTCATCACTCAGTGCTATATTAGTATTTTATTTGCTACTGTCAATTTTACGCATGTTTCTCTTAAAATCCAATAAATGTTTTTGGGTTTTTTTCTCATAAGTTCACTGCAGAAACAGAAAGCCATTTCTAGGCAACCGGTTTAACTTTCATGCTGAATGCTATGACCCCATATCACAATAGCCTCTCTCATTATGGTTTAATCCTCTGATTTGGCAACAGAAAAAGGTTTTCGACACAGACGACGAGAGGACAGATGAGAGTGAAGTGTGAAAAGAGGTGTGTAGCAATGACAGGAATGAGATGGTGGGAAAAAAGTACCATTTTGCCTAAAAGAGGGATAGATTTCCTGAGTCTAACTGGCAAGGAGGGTAAGACAAAACAGCTCCAAGAACAAGTCTGTTAAAAAAAAAAAAATTGTTTAAAACCAGCTTATTATTATTGATTTGTTACAGAAGCTGCAGTGAGCATACAGCTGTACATGCCTTATATTTCAAAAGTAAATTGAATAAGATCCATATGGACCTCAGGTCAATGCAATTGCAATCCATGCATTTCAATGAAAACCACTGCAATTGTATTGGACATAAGCAAGATTTCTATGAGGGATGCATCTCATAACTGTATGTATGTGATCAGTGACCACCACTGTGCAGCAAACAGAGGTAAAAAAAAAAAAAAAAGGTAATTACATATAATATTAACTTATAATTCTAAGATACACAAGCAGTCTCCACCTAACCTGAATTTGTGAATAACCCCCCATGAGCCAAAGTCATAATTCAAACGTAAAGGGTTACTTCAACCACCATGACCACTTCAGAGATTTGAAGTGGTTATGGTGGTGGGAGTCTGTATGTGCAGTATTTTTGCAGAAAACACTGCAAATCCAGAGATATTTGCACTTTTGTGCCGGGTGCTGGTTGCTCCCCCTGCACACATAACAGTCTCTTTGGACCTCTGTTACAGGCTGCCCAATATTAATTATGTGCAAAACCTACATCTGTCGTCTGTGCATGTGATGGCGACAGATGTGATGATCTTCTCCCTTGTAGGCAGCATGCGTTCACCTCCCCTCCTTCCTGGCACCCTCCACAATTGAAATCTATTAAAATAAAACAATTCTCCCTTTCCTCGTCACCGCGCACGCATGCTAATAGGCATTAAAAGAAAAACGGATGTTAGAAAGGGTTAGAGGCTTCAGTGACATGGATCTGCATCAACAACTGCACATACCAAGAGTTATTTATTAAAGTGTGAATTGTTGAAAGAATTAAAAGTAAATTTCTAATTTTAGTTCAAAATAGCCAAATTGGAAAATAAATCTCCAAGTCAACTATGATTTCTATTATATTTTGGCCTATAATTTAAGTTTAAGTTTCCTGATAATTCAAACATAAATGAATAGCCCAGGTAGAATGGATTAGGGAAAAATATACTCACATTTTTTGAAAATGAAATCCAAGTGGAAAAGCTGAGACAAAAATGGACACGTTATAACTTTGGCCGATTTGGAAGAAGAATTCAGATTTTAGTAAATAACCCTGAAAGAGTTACATGAAAAATCGAATTAATTTGAATTCTTGAATACAGGTACTCCTCACTTACCGACCAAATTCCGTTCCTGCGACCTGGTCGTAGAATGAATTGGTCACTAAGTGAGGAGTTAAGGGATTCCCTGCTATGGTGCGCTTTTCTATGTTCGGGGAAATTTCACCAAACATAGATTAGAGGGATTCCCTGCTCTGGTGCGTTCGTCTATGTTCGGGGAAATCTCCTTGAACATAGAGGAACGCAGCAGAGCAGGGAATCCCTCTAATTCCAACGACGGCTCGCACTTACCACCCCAGTCGTAAGTGCTAGCCTTCGTAATACAGGTCGGTCGTGAAACAAGGGCCACCTGTATGACATTTGTCATTACATGCAAAGCTCTCCATAACGGTGTCCCTGCTTATACATTCTCCCTCATTAGCAGATATGTTCCAGCCTGGCCTCTTAGCTCTGTCAATGACCTATTACTGTCCCATTTTCGTATCCCAGACAGACACCTACAGGACTTCTCAAGGGCTCTCCTTCCTCTTGGAATGCCATCCTGCACCACAGTAAACGCTCACCATCTTTGTAGACATTAAAAAAAAAAAATCCTTAAAAGCATACTTTATTAGAGAAACCTATCAGCTTGCTCTCATCCCTGCCAACCTTTTCATGCTGTCTCCCATCTGTTACGCTCCCTCCCAAGCTTTCAGGTATATCCAGATCTTTTGATTCTCACACTTCCCTCTGTCTAATTGTCCCTCATCCATTTAGATTTTAAGCTGAAGTGGGCAGTGTCCTCCTCACCTACCGTCCCTGTACGTCAAACGTGTTTTGTTAGACTTGCTTGTCTTGTTTTACCTGTTGTACTGCTCTGCAGAATATGTTTGCGCTATATAAATAATTGTGATTGCCATCTCCCACAGGAACATGAGTTCCCATAGAGTCTGACTGACTCAAAATAAAAAAAGTAATTTGAGAATCACAGGAATTTTCCACACACAAAAAAAATCTTAAGGCCAGATACAGAAACTCATATAAAGTTGGAAATGGAGTATTTATCTGTACTATTTTTCCCATGATGCTCAGAAAGACATGGCTGCCTGAGAACCATGTTAATTGTAGTTGTAAAAGAAATAAATTAGATTAAACGTTTTACTGTCAAATATAAAAGAAAACTGTGATTTGGGAAAGATTCTGCATTGCAAGTATTTTACCCAGTTTATAGTTATATAGAATTTCCCATCATGCCATGCTTTGCAATAGACATTACTATATTCTCTCCTGGATGATATAACTACTTATATTAAATTCAGACAGAGCACAGGATCATCCGCATTCCCTTTAGTAAGAATCCCCCCAGGTCTTTGTGGTTCTTCCTCACCCCCCGCCCTAGCCTGGGAAATGGTTTGTCTTGGGGACTCGGCATTGAATAAATAATGAACACAGGGAAATGAAGCCAAAAACTGCGCTCACGAGTTTGTAGCTGTGATTTACAAGGGAAGAGGAAACTACACCCCAGATACCAGGAGGGGGGTTATTCCAATGAGCTTGGTATGTGGAACTCTCCACTGAGTTAAATAGAATCCTGAGCGCGCGGGGTTCTAATGTTTAGAATTCTAGCGCAACATTGTATCAGCTTTGGAACGTTCAGCTGCGCTGGTGTGAATGGAATGCGGTATTTTCCCAGGCAGGACTCCCCCCGCGAATGTGAAGCAGAATGGTAGCTTCCATTTAAAGGGTGCATGTCATGATTGCTGTGTGCTATGTCCTTTGGAGAGGAGGCTGTGTGCTCTGTGTCTCAGGCAGCGCTGTTCATTCCTTTACTAGAGTCACCAGGCTCTGCACCTCATTGACCACCATGCTGCTCTCTGTCTCCTCTCTCCCCAGGCCAAAATCCTGCAAATGATGGAAGATAACAAGCAGCTGGCCCTTAGGATAGATGGGGCCATTCAGTCTGCCAGCCAGGAGGTGAGCAACCTGCGCTCTGAGCTGACAGCCACCAACAGGAGACTGGCTGAGCTGAACAGCACTGATCCTTCAGTCATGGAAAACAACCAGCACAACACACAAGGTAAGAATAGCCTGGACACTGGGGGGTGTGATGCAGGCTGCAGCCTGGTGGGACATGAATATTCATAACCTGGTTTCAGGGTTTAGATTTTTTTTTTTTTTCACCATTATCATTCAAAAACTTTTGTAGGATTTGTGTGTTTTTTTTTTGGTTTTTTTTATACATTTTTGGTAAGGGTGTTTGATTGCATATATTGTTAGTGGTTGTGTTTATAACGCATCCTTGTGAAGGCATGTAGATTATTAAACTGTGCTGGGGCACATGGCTGGCCAGTGCTTTCTCATGATATAACTCTCTCTCTCTCTCTCTCTCTACCTGCAGAAGAAGTGGGATGCAGTAGTTTGCAGACTCATCAGTTGTGGTTGTTACACATTTACTGCTTATGTGTGGTTTGGTTTTAAGAAGATACTATTATGTGTTGTTTTTCATTCACATTGTTACAATGTATTGTATTGCTGCAGTGAGATCACTTGGGTTTCTGTAGGTGTCTGTATACACACAAATCAGTCTAGCTGGAATCCATACATGGAGAGCATAGGGTTCCCTCCCCCCCTTCAGCATTATTTGGCAATTGTAAAGCTACCCTGACCCATGGATTCAGACACCCTGGTGACTGTCCTTATTGACACTAGCTTGGATTCATGAACGCTGGGAATATTTCCATGCAGCGTGTGTTTGAGAAAATTGTCTGTTAGATGTGTTTTTATTTAAATTCACTAATATCATTATTGTGCAATGTGAGAGTTTCCATAAGAAACTTGGGAACACAAGAAGCCTAAAAGTTGAATACAATGGATGGGGTTAACCCATAAGTCTCAGTATGGTGTTGCAAAATTATACCCTCGTGTATTGCTCACACATTGAGAGATATCTCCTCTTCGTTCATCATGTGGATATGAGTCCTGATGTATTTTTATTTTTTTCACCTTTTTACAACCTTTATTTTTTATTTTTTTTTATTTTTTTTTTTAAGATTAACATAGAATTTAGTGTATCTAATGTGCTGTATATGCTTTTGGATTTTTTTTTTTTCCATTTGACTGCCGGAGGAGTGCATATTTTTACAGTGTGCTTGCATATCATTTACTCCCGTAGGGTTCAAACTGTACTACACCAATTTACTACTTAATTCACCCATTGGGGAGGGTCTTTGCAGACTAACGGTTAAGCATTTATTAAGAACTCTGCTTGAATCAAACAGAGACACTGGAAATTACATTAGTTTCTAAGAATTGGCAGTGAGATTTGATAGCAACACATCTGCATTGTAATTCTAATTAATATTTTTATTGTCCTGCTGATAAGCCTCTAGGTTTTCAAGGCTGGATCTCTATTCATCTTTGCTATATTCCGCTATGTGATTTTTATTATATTGTCAATTAAGATACTGTTTATCAAATGTGCTAAAAAATAAAATAAAATGCAATGTTTTTTTTTTTGCTCTTTTTAACATTTTTCTTTTTCTATTTAATTAAAGAGTTCAGACACTGTCTGCTGTTTAAAAATTGATAACACCCCCTCCCATACCACTCACATCTTGCAGTGCTTACATTTTACAGACAAACTACCTTAAAAATTCTATTTTGCTACTACCAGTATAGGAGCTGTTGGTAGTACTTCGTATATACATATCCGGTTTATGTTCTACATCCTAACGTCACTGGACTATAATCAGATTTTTTTTCTGATATAATAGTATAAAATCTACATACGTGGCTTTTTATTGAAATTAATCCAACAGATTGTGTATGTGTATTTTTTTTCTAATAATGACAAGTTTATAGTTGTATTTGTGGTTGTAGCCTCTGATAATGGGTGTTTTATTGATGCAGGTGCAATTCCACCTAAACCCTTTTGGTTTGAGTCAGAGGTGGACATCATTCAATTTGTACATTGTGATTGCACTCAAACTTTAAGCCAGGATGTGCAAACCTATTTAGAACAGACATGTGTAAAATAATCCCAAAAGTTGGTAGCCACCAGAAATATGTCTATGAGCCTTGACTTCTGATGTTTGTCAGACGCCTAAAAGGGTATGATAGCAAGTTTAAATTAACATAATAGATTCAGGACTTGACTACGGGGGAGGGATGGGGTCAAACAGGCAGGCATTCCGGTGTGGCTAAAATAACCCTTCCATGATATTCAGATCTGGCTGGCTGAGATTTATAGTTCAACAGCTACTTGTTGCTGACCCTTTAATTAACATGTTAAATGCCTCACCCTTCTCTTATTTAAATTGGGTTTTATTTGAAATCCGTGTTTACTGACCACAAGGTCATAATTGAGATGTACAGCCATAGATTGGTTTTGTAGAATTCCTTTTCAAAAGTCTTCTGCAGTCTACTTGAATATTGTCAATGTACAGTTTGTTTGTTTGCCTGTTTTTAAGAGCATATCAGTTGCCCAGATATTCTGCAACTTAAAGTTCCAAAAACAAGTGACATTCCACGGACACTACTGTAATGGCCCACACTTTTTGGTAATCTATTTTGTTGTCATCCCTCCTCGTTACCCAGTTATCTCACTGCAAATTCTTTACATAGCCTGACATAGGCATTTTTACTATTCTTGTGTTGTGTTTCATAACAAAAATAGGCCTAATGCATAACTGAATTTCTAATTGGTTGTCTATTTACGGTAGCACCTGATTGTTTGTTTTTACCAAAGAAAGACTTGTCAAAAGTCGATCAAAGAATTGAGAATTTTAGTCTGAAATGGCCAATCTGAAAAACTTCTCAATTTCAACAACATTTAAATCTTGGTGATGTTTGGGACAATCTGCATTGCCCTTCTCTATTATTTCTTAATGAATAACTACATATGTGATCACATGGTTTCTTGACTGTATATTGTACTATATATGTTCTATGTATTCTTATGCATACTATAATCTACAGCAGCTTAGGACAGTTGAAGTCTCTTGTCCCCATTCATTGTTTCACTATAGCAAAGCTTCGTAGGGCAAATCCAATGTAAGTAGTCCAACCATTTAGACCGGTTTGACCTCTTACCTGGCCGCCACACTCTTCCTTTTCTGGTGCCGGAAGCTCTGACGCTCTCAGCCAATTTGCTAGCCCTGCACTGCAGCGCGTAGCTGATCAGAGCCGGTGGTCCAATTCTCAGACAGGAAGGAGGAAGAGGAGTGGCGGCCACCGGCAGACCCAAAGTAACCACTACTTACATTGCTTACTAAACCACTACTTACATTGTTTGGAGTGCAAGGCCACTTTGGGCACCATAGCCACTACAGTGTGCTATCGTGGTTATGGTGCTTGGAGTGTTCCTTTTTAATGTTGCAATTTAACTTTTTACAGGGTTATTAACTAAAGTGAGAATTGTTGGGAATTCAGATTGGCTGTACTTCTAGCTCAGCTTTTTTGGTCTGAAATGTGAAATTTGCTTTGAATTCCGTACAGTTCTCCTCGCTTTAGGAAATAACCCTGATAGTGTTTTCAGGTTTTTTTTTTCTTCTTCAAAGCAACACATCAATCTGGCTCCCATATTCAATCTGAAACATTTCATAAGATGGTATTTTAGATCAATAACAATTACCAATAAACCCTGGCCTGAGCCCCTGGCTACAATAATAGCACACTGGTCAGGTGTTTATTATTGTAGATTCTCATTAAAGACTTCTCCATGTATACCATAGCAATCCCTGTAAACCCTTCTTAATTTTCATCTGCAAATTTTAGATCCATTTTTTTTAAAGATATAATGTAATGAAATTTGGAGCATTGTTTTACTTACGCCACTTACATCTCTTGAAGCATCTGGCAGCTGCGTGGAATTTCACTGCAAACTTACTCATGATCCAAACTGCTTTGCAATTTGTAACATGTACACACAATACCATGAGCGATTGGAAGGCACGCAGACTCACACACAGAGAATTTCAGTGTAGCTTCTAGGGCAGGAAATGGAGATGCCACCTGAATTACATCATACGTTTGCAAGTCATTTGGCTAGTGCCGTATGAAAGGGGGGGGGGGGGGGGGGGGGATTTTAGGATTTTAAATCATTTTGCATGCTAACGCAATAATTTTATTACCCTCTGGTTTGTTACAAGTACTCTTGTTTCAGGGTGTATAGACACAACTTGTGCTCAAACTTCCACTACTTCTGGGTGGCATCAACGACCATCGCACACGTCAGCCCCAATACATACAATAAAAACCTGCGCACTAGCCTAATCTAACATCTTAACATTTATTATGCCGAACAATATTCTGATGTAAAGTTTTTTTTATATCTATTAAAATCTAGACTGCCTTTGGAAGCCCAATTTACTTATTGTGTGTTCTTGCATAATCGGACATCATGTTGGATTGGTAATGCTATACTGACAAGTAATAAGATTTCCCCTGTATACTGTGTGTTGGCAAAATCTCTAGCAAATATGTAGATACATTAACTGAAGTTTAAATCACAGTGGATCTTGTAGGAAGACTAGTACATCTTTGCATTTATGACTGTATGCAATTGCAATAAACCTAGTATAAATCTTGCTAATATATTCAAGGAGCACTCTATTGTTCTAAAAAATTTTTTATCTATGCTGCTAGAAAGTTGATGAGGCTATGGAGTCACTTTCCCCTCAATAACTTTAAAATAAAGGGTTTATTTTATATCTGAACCAGTGATGAGAGAATCCCTCACTGCCATTCTGTTCCACCTCTGGGAGATGATCACCAATCATGATCTGATGGCCAACCCGGTGCTTCTATTAGAGAAGCATTGAGAGGCAGGGCATATGCACAGAAATTGCCACGCTGTTGGCAGTGCTTTTCATAGACTAGCAGTGAATCCAGAGCTTCCTTGTGACAAAGATTGCTTTGGTCTTGGACATAATGCAAATAGGAAGAGTCCCCTCCTGGCTGTCTAACAGCTGGGAGGGTGCAGCTTAGGAGTTTATTATTATTTTATTTATATAGCGCCATCAGATTCCGTAGCGCTGAACAATTAGCAAAGTGTTGAATTCTCATCACTCTCCTAAGCGAAGATAGATAGAGGGGGCACTCTGTTGACTCTTATAGAATTTCCGCAAGCTGAAGTATTTTAGGGGTATGGGGTTTTCTTTTAAAGGATCACATCCAATGACCTTACGGGGTTTGAGCCTTTTTTGAATGGTTTAGCCCCGGATTTATCTGGTCGGCCCCTTTGCCTCATCCTCCAGCCCTGGCACTACTGCACAAGATTTTCCCATGGGTTCTGGTTATAGGTTGAGAGCAGTCTGGTGCTGTGACCTGAAGTTATGTGACCGAAGAGTTTTCCTTTAACCCCTTAAGGACACCTGACCTGTGTGACATGTCATGATTCCCTTTTTATTCCAGAAGTTTGGTCCTTAAGGGGTTAATGTGCCTTTTTGACAGTATTTTTGGTATTTTAGTGTGCCTCTGAGGATAGAGGCTTTGTGAATCCAAGGTGGTGAACCTCTGACTTGTCACTAGTGCTGTAGCTTCTGAAGGACAGTCTGTATCACAAGGGTATTGGTGAATTCAAGGTGGCAGGTAGACAGAGGGTGGAAATGGGTAAGCTTTTAATATAAATATAGCGTTTTTCTGCAGAAATAAGACCCTTTTGGGACATAGAGCCTGGTCTGCGAGTATATGGCTGCCTATATTGGATATAATATATGATGGGAATAAAGAAGGTAAGGTGGGTGAATTCAAAATAATGTCTTAAGTGTTTTTTTTAATTATTATATTATTTTAATAACGTTTAGTAGGGGTTAATAACTAAACTCCAAATTGCGAAACTGAGGTTAAATAATGAAACCATAAATATATCTGACTTTGTCCAAATCCATTGCAATGTGTTTTTACATTTTGCCAATCAGATTAGCATTTTTTGAAGTTGGAGTTATAATAAATAAACCTTTAAATATTCTTGAGATTAGATGTGGGTGGGTAAACCAGTGAGAAGTGAATCGTTCTCAAGTTTGTGTTTTTTATTTTTTATTTAATTTTATTTATTTTTGCAGAGAATGCGAGAAATCTCTGCATTATAACAAAGGATGTAGCAACAAGTCTTTTGTCAAATACTGTGGGTAGTGAAGGAAATGGTTGAAGCTACATTTAAACCCACACAACGTGCTGTATTGCTACAGGGTAAATAATGGAGCTATCCTCCGTTATACTAAACGTAGGAATTGGGAGGGATTTTCAGGAAATCTAAGTAGCTTAGCCTTTGACATATTATGTTTTAGTTGGCCTTCATCCATCTAGGAAGACACTGCGGTAAGGCTTACTGAACTTTCTGCTGTATCTAGGGTGACAGTGAGGGTGAGGACAGAGAGATTTGCACGTCAACTACTTGTAGCTGGTAAATGAAGCCAAATACCAGTGAGTTGTCCTAGGCAGGGAGTATACAGGAGACCACTCAAAGACTTGCCTTGTATTCCAACGGAGAGGGCAACTGCAGTTCAGTATGCATACATTTGTAATGTGCCAGAGGTAAAGAATGGAAAATATATTGGAGAATAAGATTATTTGAGTGAAGACCCAGAAATAGTGACCATTTTATTACTTTTTTAGAACAATTTCCCTAGAAAAACGAAGATGAAAGCTATTTCAGTGGATAGTGAATGATCAGAAAATCAAGTAAGGTATACATACATGCCAATGCAGCCTGGACCCTCGAATACTTTGAAGGGCAGCAGTAATACGGAAAGTAAATCAGAACGGAAGGTTGGATGATAATGTATAACCACTGCATGGCAGGTGTGCTTTAAGAGGGTTACTTTAAGAGAGTTCCTGCAAATAGTCAAGACAACCGCAACAGAGATGCTTTTCCAGCCCGGAAGGGTCTCCACCAACCAAGAGCTTCTCATAGTGGTCTATGGTGTCTGATCTTATTCTATAAATCCATGTCCAGGATAAAATGGTTGTTCTCCGTTTATTTAATTTTTTTATCTCAACATGGATACGCATTGCCTTATGGTTTGTCTTGGGATTGTTTTTGTTTTATTTTTTTTTTTTTATTCAGTTGTCATCGGGTCTATACAATGGGTTCTACCAAGTGAATGCACAAATATATATATATATATATATATATATATATATATATTTAAATTGAACCAAAAAATCTTCTAACCGGAGTCTAGTATAGTTAACCGCAACCGTGTTCCGTGACGCTGACAAGGGCCCATCTTAACATCTGCAATGAGCATAGGTTTTAATCGTGCTATGGTGTCTCTTTAAACGTTTTGTAAGATAATTGCATCTTCCATTGCCAGTAATTGCTGTTATGTTGCCATTTCTGTAAATTATCATGAACAGTAGCTATCCATTGACGTGCCAGTAGTTGCAAAATCATTGAAATATAATTTTGTATCCTCCTTGCCATTGTACAGGGCTGGGAATCCAAATGCATGCCTGGCAGCTGAAGAATGAATGCTGGTTTTCCCTGTTGAATAGAATTAATGATTTCTGTGACTCACAGAACATGTTCCTGTTTTCAGATAAACAGGGAAACAATGCAAAATGATTGCGTTTTATCCATCCTTGTTTCCATTTGGGGATTGAGTGTAACTTTTGGGCAGGTCAGTGCTGTATGTACTTCTGTGCTACTAAAATTCTCCAGTACTCTTTTATACTTTGTTTTTTTTTTTTTGTTTTTTTTTTTTTTTAAACAGGCTGTACCCATTAATTATTAGACTGAATATTATTATATTTTCTTTTATTGGCTGTGCTGGAGGAAATGTGCGAACATCCTAGTTCCTATTTGTATGATCTCTGGAACAATCTAGGTTGTAACACTCTTATTACCAGGAGCAAAAATACAGAAAATAAGAGTATATATTTATGTCCACATGGATATAGGTTGCCTTTTGGTGTGTTTTGGGTTCGTTTTTTTTGCGCGTGTGTGTATATATATATTGCTGTGTCCAACTAGCAAATCTCATCCAAAATGTAACCTTTTGGTTTTATCGGCAGTATAGTATTCTATATCAATATCTTTAGTACCATGTATCCCAGAAAAAAACACCTTGCAGGCAAAATGCTAAATACACATTTTTCTAGTACTCTCCCTTTTTCAGAAGGTATTTTGCATTTAAAAAGAATTTTGAGAAATGCCAAAGTGAGCTTGTTTTCATTATCTACAAAGCATTTTATATATACAGCAAGAGATTGAGCACGGAGGAGATACCTGGTACAATGTAATACCATTCATTACTATTGTGGAGGTGTATTGCTTAGACTGTGCCATGTTGGTGCTGAAGCATATTATTGTATGATTTTTATAGCTAGAGTCAAAATGTTTATGAAGCTCTCCTGTTCTATTGGAGGAGCAGTATTCGCTGAAGAACACAGGTTGTCCCAATGTAGATTGTGAACTAAAAGTCCTATGATGCATTGCCATCCATAAAATCCCTTACAGATGTTTTGTGGTTTGCCAGTTGGCCATACAAGTATTTAAGTGTACATTCAGAGTCTATCTGCTCCTTTATGTGAAGATGCATACTGGTCAATATATCTGCGGCATTATTTTTGGGATACCTGGTCATTGACTTGAGAAGTCTCTGACGGCTCATAAGCAGTATGAGTGACGTCGTCAAATCTATATTTAAATTGAACCTCTTGCTTTTTAGAAAACATTGATTCATTTTATAGAGCATGTAAAACAGACTGTTAATTGCATTCCAAAAATATCGAGTCATTGATGAGCCATTGTATTCCATTCTATTCTATTTTTTGTTTAAATCCTTTTAATGATGTGTGGTTGATTCAGCATGCACTCTATTTATTTATCCTTGAACATTCTGAGCTGTATGACCGCTCTACTGGCGCTTTTTTTATTTTTTTATTAATAGGTATTTATTTTAGAGGATCCCTAACGTCACCCAGACTATTTCAGAGAAACTGCAAGGCTTACATTGCAGGGTTAAAATAACCTGTAGTGGTTATCTTCCAGGCAGCCAATAAAAGTGCTTTCTCCACTCTAACGGACACTTATTGCCTTCCTATGGGGAAGATCTAATGTGTGCATGGCAGTTGCCACGCATGCACATTAGGTTCCCCCATCAGCAACACGGGAGCAGGATCTTGGCATGTTGTAGTAGGACACGGCGCTTGTGGTGCTCTTAGACTGACCCTTTAAGGATGGTTATTGGACCACCATATACAGAACAGAGTGTGGCTTTTCTTCTGTGGTTTTGTTTAATGTGTGGGACGTCCTCTATTCTGCGCCATTCTTAATGTCAATAGACAATACACAGTACCACCCAAGAAATATACTACTAGTTTCCACAGGCAGTATCAACCAAGAAACCTACTGATAGTTTAACCAGGAATAATAATCTGCCACATATGAGCTAGCTTTATGTCCTTAATAAATATGTAAACAAACATAACCAGGTTTATGCCATTTCTGGTGCCTTTCTTTTATCTCCCCATTTTTTGGGGGGGGGAATGAATCTGGTGAAATACAAAAAGTAAGGATAAGGTTTGTCGCTCTCCACGGCACCAACACTAATACAGCTATAAGGGCTCTATATAGTGTAAATGTCCTTCTGTGAAAAACGAATACTGTATCTACCCTACTGATCATTTTACTGTATGTCTCCGGTGTGCATGGTAATAAAAGCAAGTTTTTGATTGTGGTTATTTTTTATTAATTTTTTTTATATATTTTTTCTAATTTCTTTAAAGATAATTGGATCCACTTTGACTGTTATGAAGAACCTTGTCACTGAACATTGAAATGTGTGGCCTTTTTTAGCACATTTCTTTTCCAGGTCCCTCTGTTAATTCACCAAATTTAAGCCAAATAATAATGTTGAAAAGCCAAAGTCTGTGCTGTACACGGAAGAGAGCAAATATCTGTATGAAGCCCCTATTTTAGACTAGAACAGGGTCCCAGGTCCACCAAAGCTGAATAAAGCTTTGCTCTGCTAGTTTGTCAGTAACGACACTTGTGATGCATGAACCCCAATCAGGATTTGATCGACGTAAAATCACATCAAAGGCAGTTTCAAATTCTGTCTAAATTCAAGTGTTGTACAATCCATAGACACATAACGCCCAATTACAAACACAAAAAAAATGTGCAGCGTAAGTTCAGATCTAAGGGAGGACGGCGCCTTCCATGTAACATATATATATTATATCCCTGAAGGCAGAGTTTCGCAATACAAATTGTAGTATGATTTGCTAGTATTGCCGGTTTTCCGTAGCTCTCTGAAGGGTTATTGTGGTGATCTCACCAGGTGCTTAGGCATCACATGTCTGTCATTTACTCTGCAAGGGCAAATGAATGGCTTTCTAATTCTGCGTACCGCCCAAACAAACCAGCCCGTCCGACTTGTTCCTAAGCACCAGTCCCTGAAGGCAAAGCTCTTCAAAGATCTAGAGCCTTGTTTCCCTTTCATCCAGCTTTATCTTTTTATGCCCACCTTTTTAAACGTCAGCTTGTAATGCTTGTAGACACCTTTACGACCTGTTATTGTTAAGAATTTTTTTTCAACTTTTAAACCACTAGCTGGAGGAAACTCCTGAAGTTTGGTGGTAGACACCCGTAGTGCATTTTAACCTTTGCAACATAAACACCAAGTGGTCTGGCAGCCATATTGGCTTTGGCAACTAATTTTTCACACGATAATATGGGGATCAAATATCAGAAGCGGTTTTGAATTTGAAATCTTTGTAATGTACTCCTGTACATAGATAAGTGCCTAATGATGGGTTTTGGCCACCTCTGTACTGATCATTCAGTCAAGTGATTTGTCAGCCATTTTAAAAACTGTCACACTGTTGTTTTAAATGCATTATTAAAGGGATACTACAGGCATCAAAACAACTTTAGCTTATAGGAACATTGTACTCACCACAACAACTTCACTTAGATTACGTTGTTAGACTACCTACAGTTGTTAGTAATTAGAAGATTTGGAAGTGCGGCTTCAAGCCCCACCTACAAGCTGAATGGGTCGGAGAGCTAGAACTGTTTCCTGGCTCTCATACCATAACATTCCGTGACAGCACGCGTGCATGCACAGTGCTTTCATGGTCTTCCATAAAGAATCCTTGCATGCACTGATTCTCTATGCAGGATAGCAGATGCATCACGGCAATCCCCTCCATGAGGCGTATTGGATTGGACCTCTTCAGTGTTGAGGGTGACTGAGTGCTGGAAAAAAGGTGACTAAATTATTTGAATTTTCATTTCAATTTGTTTTTCTTTGCAGGCTGGGGAACACTAAAACTAAGTAGGGACATGAAAACAACTCCATTAAGCTAAAGTTGTTTTGGTGACTACAGCATCCTTATAAGAATCATGCTGTGTGTAAATTTCTATATTACGCTCTGCCATTTTCAATGTCATGTGATCTGTTGGTCATGGCGGACTATGTGTCCCATTACAAAATAATTTAGTGTTTTATAAAATACAACTCTTTTCAATTTACTTCTCTCGCCGCAATATCTGCTCGTGTGTTTTATTCCAACTCCTATGCTTGGTCACCTCCATTGCTGTTTGTAGCTATGTTTTTGATTGAATTCGTCTTATTTCGGCAGCTCTATATTTTGTTAAATCTGTTGCAAATTGACCAACATTGTATCTCTTCCATTCTGGTTACTCACTGGTGCAAAGTTACTCACTCCAGGCTTCTGTTCAGGAAGTGGAATCTCGATTAGATTATTATGTGGTGGTAGATAAGGAACTTGCTTGGGATTCGGCCACCCTGGACCATTGAGCACTGTATTTTATCACTCTCTAAGCACACGCAGTCCCATTTTAGGATGGTACTCTTTGCTCCTCCTCCCCTTCCTATGAACCTTCTTACATTTTTATGCTTATTTCTCTGTATTCCCCTTTGTACAACAAGGGAAGTATCCTGGCCATGAATAGGCATTCAAATCTTGCAGACAAAAATAAATGAACTTCTCTATTCCACTCTTTCCCTATATACATTTTTAGTGACCATATTGTTCTCTTTTCACATTTGTGCTGCTATATATTTTCTAAAGCCTCAATGCAGCCAACATATAACCTACAGCTTGTAAAAGAGGACGGTTTTCAAAAGTGTCCTCTCCCTTTCCGATTCTACGCAAAATGAAGCCTTTTTTTTTTTTTTTTTTCTCTTTTCTTCAATAAACCTATTTAGAAAATAAACAAAAAGTGGCTCTGAATACATTTGTCCAGTATGTAAACTATTACTTCTCAACTAGTGTCTCCATGGATGCCTCCCAGCCAATGAGGGCCCTGAGCAATAGCTGAATATGTTTATGCCTGGGGCCGTTTCTACTTTGAAAGCTAACCTGTCAATACGTTTTTGCATGCTGTTTTATGCTTCAACATGCTGCCCAGTGGATAGTCTTGCTGCTTTTTAGATTTAAAACGGATTTGTTTTTTGTTTTGTTGTCTGTGGGGGGGAAGGGTTCTTGTTTACCTATGTAGGTAAAACACAGATGTTCTACTTTGCCCTCTTTTTCAGTCTTGATCTCTCCTCTCACACATTGTCATGGATAACTTTTTAACTTTTTGCAGTTTGTCCTGTTCAAAACCTCCCTTTGAGCCCTTTGCAGCATAGATCAGGGAAAGGAGAATGGGGAGTTAATCAAGATTTACTCTTAGATTATATTCTTCTCTTTTTGACAAGCCTACAATCCTTTATTAGATCCGCCTGACATTTGTACAGATCATTTGTCAAAACTTCCTTGTTCCTTCTTAAAGGAACACTATAGGGTCAAGAATACAAACATGTATTCCTGACCCTATAATGTTAAAACCACTATTTAGGTGGCGGGCCCCCCCTTGCTCCCACTAAATAAAAACTCACCATTATTCCAGCGCCGCGCAGGTCTGCCGGCGTTGACTCTGCCACAATACGCCCCTTTGGCTGAGATCATCATATCATGTCTTCATATCTGTAGAAGATACTATGGGGTCGGTTGGTGTGTGTGTGTCCTAGCTCTCCGGTTCCAAAGACGTAATTTTACCACCAGCCATATTGACTGGCTTGCAGGTAAGTGGTGATGGTGAACACCACCGTCTGTTGCCAAAGGTAGGCACGTACATGGAACAAAGTAATCCCTATTTCTTTCCTCTTGTATACCTTTTAGAATTTCAAAACATTCAAGAAATTACAAAACCTTGAATAAGACCTCAAAAATGACAGTACATGTACATTATCATTTTTTTAAATTAATTTATGTGCTTCCATTGTTCTTATGAGCATACTGAATGACTGAAATATTTGAATATGCTTTGATTTGCCAGCTAAACTACACACCAGGCATTGCAGAACACTATTGCTAGAACTGATTTATGGAAATCTGCAAGACCGTTTTCTGCAAAACTCAGTGTATGTGTCAGCTGTCTAAAAAAAGGTCACAGATGGACACCATATATTTTGCTTGTTCCAGCTAAAATACTCTGAACAGGTTTGTCCTGATCGGGTCATCCCCCATGCAGCTGGAAGGTCTTAAACTCTGTGTTGAGGAGGCGTGTGCTTAATAATAACCTTCAGTGGTTTTTACAAGCTGTGCTATGGGCGTTGTTTTAGCTTGCCTCAGGTCCAGGTTAATCCCCCAGTGGAAGACGTAACAGGGAATAAAGAATGGCATGGATCTACCTGTACGTCACGCTATCCTAAAAATAAGAAAACAAAAAAATTGAGGTTCATAATAAGCCGACTGCGGTGTCATAATATTTTCTTGTCTGTGTGTGAGGAGTCACATTGTGTCTGTCTGTAAATTTTTTAATATTATTTGAGATAGCTACTAAAATCTTATTGCCATTTTTGACATCTCACTGTAGGCAGAAGGAATGCCGGTCTTTCTGCTGATTCAACAGGTGATTTGCATTTTTAGGTAACCGCCAACTAATTCAGTCTGCCTCCCAGATGCTTCCAAAACTCAGCTCTACTGCAGATTTTTTGCATATCTCTTTTGCCGTTTTCCAGTTTTGTGTTTCTCACTACAAAGAAATAAAGACTTTTTGTTAACTGTGCTGCTGAGTAATGCACTCACATGTAACACACAGACAACAACCACTGTTTGTATTTATGTGTGTGTATAAAATGTGTTTTTAAAACGTGACACTAAGCTTCATTCTTTACAGCTTATTTGAATTTTTTTGTATTGGCGCGATAGTCTTCAAATTACACCTTCTTCTTTTTCCCTTGTGGGCCTATGTTGTATAGGCTCCAATGTCAAGGTTTCTCACATATTCCACTTATATTTAGACCCAGAGGGTGTACTCTTTAAATGTTAGAATAAGTCTGCCAATTTTTTTAAAAACAAATTGTCCTACTTTTTTGAGCGGGAAAGAATTATACAAATATTGAGGTCTGTCTACCTGCAAAAAATATTTTAAACAATCTCAAACCTTAAATCTTCCCACTGCTTCGAGCAAAACAGAATAAACTATAAAATTCTTGAAGCAGAACTATCACTACCCTGTAGATTTCCATAAAAAATAACTCTCTTCACGGCACTTCCATATTCAGGCCGACTTCGCTCTGCTGCATTGCCTCCGGTGCCCTTGTGCATGCTGGGGAATCTACAGCAGTGGGCGCAACACTGCAAGGGGTTAATGGGATATTCATGGTATTCCTTGTGTACAAAAAAAGAGAAATTACTGATTTTTTTTTTTTTTTTTAACACTAAACTCTCTATAATGGTTGATCCGCTTTTAACCGAAAATAGTATCTGGAACCTCAGAAGAGATGTTATTGGAGGGGGGAGGGAGAGAGGTTAAAATTAAATCCATCATCGCCAGCATCCTCAAACTGAATATGTTAATCTATGGAGCACAGACCAGACTGTGTGGCCTCCCCTGCGACTGGAAAGGTCAGGAGTCAGTATGACCAAATTCCCCAGAGACTGTGTGAAAGCATAATGCCATAAAGCCTTTGATAAGTAGCAGGTGGTTCGGCTGTCACTGATGGAAGTGCAAATGCCAAAAAAATAGGCAATTTTTACTGCAGATTGCTCAGATTCCTCCCGTCTTTACATATATATTTACTTAACTGTAAATTCTCAAAAGAATATCAGAAATTATAGAGGGTGTGTATGTGTATGTGTGTGTGTGTGTGTGTATATATATATCCTCTTAAACCTACTGTTCCTGTTAGTTTTTGTAATTGTTTAATTTATTGTTAAATCTCCCTCTCTTATAATATTGTAAAGCGTTACAGAATTTGTTGGCACTATATAAATGCCAATAATAATGAAAAAATATTTGTGGTTTATTTTTTTTATATATTTTGTTTTCCACCATGCTGTTGGCTTAGAGGTTAAAACTACAGATGTGTTATCTGCAGTTCATGGAGACTGATCTACCCTTACAGCAATAGCTGTATCCCAGCATGCTTTGTGTGATTGAAACATTTGGAGGCAGGCATGCAGTTATAAGTACATCTGTCCTATGGCCAGAATCTTGAGGGAGGCAGCAGCAATCTTAACGAAAGTGATGTGTTGACTTGCAACCAGGAAGTAGGATTAGAGATGTATGAACCTGAAGGTTTTCATCCTTGGAGCTGCTTCTTCACTACCACCCAGCATCTTCAGCTTGTGTCAGCTTCAACAGTCAGGCTGCCGGATGGTCAGGAGGCCGGGGGCTTCACTTGCTTCTAATCCGTCACGCGGTGCGCCTACTCAGTCCTGCAAATCCCTCTTTCTTCCTGCTTTTCAGATGCCAAACGTTTCCCTTGTTCCTCTTCCTTTGACCAAGTGCTCATGCGCCAACGTCATCAATTAATTGATGTGCATCCATGTCATGTCACTTAAATATATGGCAAGACCAATGTTCCCTGCCCTATTGTGGTTCCTTGATCCCTTTACTGTGTTTATATTATTTATTTACGGTCATTTTGACCCAGCTATCCTTTTGACCATTCTGATCTCTGTTAACCTCGATTCGGCTAGGTTTTCTCGTTGACCTTCTTTCTGGATTTCCTTGGCTAGTTATTATATTACTCTGTCTTTCGTTAAGCCCCGGCCACCTCTAAGGGTCGGTTTCACGTTCTATTCTGTGTTATATTCTGTTTTATTCACTGTGTGTTTGGGTTATGATTACTGTGACCTGGATCTTCTATAGATCTTTTTGTTCATGTGCAGTAAGATGTAGCTGTTCTGCTAGAAGATCCATGTTCCCATCAGCTGTTGAAAGTGTTATTGAATGGAAAGTGGAAGGATGTGGTGGCAGTTAAAGTTCCACGCGTTGCCACATTTTGCCAAAGATCAGCACTTGCATGAGACAAAGTTGTGTCTACTTTCTCATGCATTTTTTTTTTATATATTTTTTTTATTTTATTATTATTTCCAACCAACTTTAACTACAACTAGAGCTTGTCATAAAAATTTCTCTATGAAAACCTCTAAATTGACAGAGCCGCTTCAAGCCAAAATAGATCAGAAACCTTCCTTAAACTCTATTTTTGGTCTAAACTTTGCAGCTTTGATGTTAACTCAACAAAGCTCTCTGTTTATTGAAGAAAAGCCTTGGCATCAACAGAGCAAAGAGCATATGAACACACCTAGTTAAATGTAGTGCAAATGGTTTAAGAGACTGATTTAAAAAAAAAAAAAAAAAAAGTGAGTCAGTCTTTTACATCATCCTTTGTCCCATTTCTCCCCCTCCACACCCCAAAAAAAATTTGCATTGTTTTGTAAATAAAAAAAATAAATATTGTGCAATAAATGTTTCACATTCCTGTGAAGCATTTTCATCCAGCTATCTGTACATCAAGATATGTGCCTGGTTTTCTTGAAGTGGTGTTCTGGAAGTGCATACGTTGTTGAAATATGGAGGTCAGTTTAGTTGTTTAACGCCCTTCAGACATTTTGTTGAACACACACGCAATAGAAAACACTGCAACACATTTCCTTGGCTTCAGAATTGCAAAATGCTGATTTGGCTGAAAATTAGACTTTTTTTCTTTTTCCTCTCCTTCCTTTCTTTTTGGTAAATCTTCCTTGGCAGAATATTAAGGGACCACCATTGGATTTTTATCACTTGTCAACATACAGAAGCCAGAGGGAAATACAACCCCCTGTTCATTCATCGCGTTTCAATGAACTCGTTCCCTTTCTGCAGAGATCTTTGATATCCTGGATCAGCTTACGTTGACTGAAACAATATTTCGCAAGGGGCGTAGAGGCTTGGAAAGCTGGAGAGGTGGGAAGGGAGATGGTTGTGGTGACCCCATTCAATAGACTCCTAACCAATGTGACAGATTAAAACAGTGAGGTCATTTGCAGGTACACACAACGGTTTCCCTAATGTTTAAAACCAAGCCAAGGATCACCGAAGGTATAGGAAATCACATTTGAAATAACGTAATCTGCAGCCTCTGTAAGCCAAACTGCTCTTATCTGCTGTCAACGTCTGCTTCTACACTTGATTTTACGGTGCAGCTACGCCAAGTGTTTTGTTTTGGTTTTATTATGCTTGTTGTTATCCAGAAGGTAAATTTATATTGCTATAGAATGCTAGAATATAACAGTGTACCTGCAGTTAGCCCTCAATGGCCAATGTGATTATTGGTGGCATAGATTAACTCTGCTTCCTTCATCTATATAGTTTACATTTGTGCAACCTATGGGGTTTATAATGGGTGAGATCAGTGGCGGGTGAAGTTTTAAATGTGATAGGATGCTGTCCTACCGCTTGAACCTAATTAAATATCATTCCCTGTTTCAAACCAGCTACTTCTTCTTGCATCAATAAAAGGGAGAATTGAAACAGCGGATATAACCATGACACATTTTATTTTTATTTTTTTATTTTTTTATTTCTAAAACCCTTATCAGTGGTCCTTACAATGCCAAAAGATTGTGTTTTGTTTTGTTTTTGTTTTTTTTCTTCTTTCTGAAACAAAGACTTGCTTGTACTACTACCTCCTTATGGATCAGCATCCTCTAGGTGAGATCCTGGTCAAAAAAGGGGCGCTGTGGTCTCCAGCTCTGTCAGCCATACCTGTTGTTACACTGGGGTTGAGGCATTGAGCACTTTACTTGCCTGTACTTATGTGGTTATGTATAAGGTGATTTCTCTGCATGTTTGCATTGTATTAAATGTATGCTTTCTTTTGATCTGCATTATGTGAATAAAAATGTTCTTGTGCAATACTTTCAAAGTGTGCTATGGGTTTATTCTTTCCAAAAAAAGGAGTGAATGCAGATTTCAGAGAACAAGTACGATGTCAACGTTTGATGGACATCTGCAGTGTCAGTGGAACCTGGCAGGGATCTGCTGAGCCAAATGCTACTCCACTAAACCCTAAGGGGAACTTCTAAATCTAGACCTCCAAACAAGCACTGTCCTAGCAAAAGCATCCAAATTGATGCCAAGTGCAACATTCTTAAACCGCTTGAAAAGAACTGGGGAAGGGGGACCATACCTTTTTAGAGACACACCCCCTCTTCCTTTAGTTTGAGTTTTTATTGAAGTACACATAGAGTGGATGACGTACAAAACCATACATCCAACAATATTAAACAAGTGGCATAAGTAACATTATGTGAAGGCTTATATCTGATAAGATGTAACAATATTCAGCATGTATATCATCATGCTACATGTGAGATTGTACAAATAAAGAAAACGTAAAAAAAAAAAAAAAATTAAGAGTTGATTCTGGAAGACGGAAGTGGGAAATGGTTTTAGGGGAATCCCAGGGCACATCATTGATTTAATGGTGAATGATGAGTGACATGCACGTCCTACTCTTTTCACATTGTTGTAACACTAGTGAATGTTTCTTTAGAATTATTTTGTCTGATTATGCCTACAGCACCAATGCAGTGTGCTTACCTGTCTGCATGAGTAATCTGACAATAATCAAGGATCGTGTGTGTGTGTGTTGCTATTCCTGGCTGCAGATTAAAACAGACTATATTAATCAGACTATATTAATCATCTGCAGACATACAAGTGCCTGCTTTAATGCCTGCGCATGCTCATACAGTTTATTCATGGATGCAAATCTGTTCTATGTGCCTTGAGCCCTGTAGACCAGGGCTCTCCAAACTCTGGCCCACCAGATGTTGCTGAACTGCAGCTCCCATGATTCTTTTGAATTACCGTATATACTCGAGTATAAGCCGAGTTTTTCAGCCCATTTTTTGGGCTGAAAAACCCCAACTCGGCTTATACTCGAGTCAGAGTCTGTATTATGGCAATTTGCATTGCCATAATACAGACAGGGGGAGAGGGGGGCTGGCAGAGCTGTACTTACCTTTCCTGCAGCTCCTGTCAGCTCTCTCCTCCTCTGCGCCGTCCGTTCAGCACCTCGGTCAGCTCCCAGTGTAAGTCTCGCGAGAGCCGCAGCTCTCGCGAGACTTACAGTGTGAGCTGACAGAAGAGCAGAACGGACGGCGCAGAGGAGGTGAGAGCTGATAGGAGCTGCAGGAAAGGTAAGTACAGCTCTGCCAGACCCCCTCTCCCCCCACTGAACTGCCACTGGACCACCAGGGAAGGAGAGCCCCCCTCCCTGCCATATATCAAGCAGGGAGGGGGGACGAAAAAAAAAAAATAAATAAAATAATAAAAAAAAAATTAATAATAAAAAAAAAAGGGGTATAAGGACCACTATGGGAGGGAGGGGGGATAAGGACCACTATGGGAGGGGAGGGGGGATAAGGACCACTATGGGAGGGAGGGGGGGTGATAAGGGCCACTATTGGAGGGAGGGGGGTATAAGGACCACTATGGGAGGGAGGGGGGGTATAAGGACCACTATGGGAGGGGGTGGGATAAGGACCACTATGGGAGGGAGGGGGGGTATAAGGACCATTATGGGAGTGAGGGGGGGTATATGGACCACTATGGGAGGGATGGGGGGGGATAAGGAACACTATGGGAGGGAGAAGGGGGATAAGGACCACTATGAGAGGGAGGGGGTGGGATAAGGACCACTATGGGAGGGAGGGGGGTATAAGGACCACTATGGGAGGGAGGGGGGTATAAGGACCACTATGGGAGGGAGGGGGGTATAAGGACCACTATGGGAGGGGGTGGGATAAGGACCACTATGGGAGGGAGGGGGGGGTATAAGGACCATTATGGGAGGGAGGGGGGGTATATGGACCACTATGGGAGGGATGGGGGGGGATAAGGAACACTATGGGAGGGAGAAGGGGGATAAGGACCACTATGAGAGGGAGGGGGGTGGGATAAGGACCACTATGGGAGGGGAGGGGGAGGGTAAGGACCACTAGGGGAGGGGAGGGTAAGGACCACTAGGGCAGGGGTGAGTCAGGACCACTGGGGGGGGGGGAGTGAAGGAACACGGGGTGGGGAGGTAAGGACCACTGAGGGAGGAGGAGGGGAAGTCAGGACATATGGGGGGGGGGGGGGCGGCAAAAATTTTTTTGCCTACGGCGGCAAATATCCTTGCACCGGCCCTGCACACACTGCATTCACACACTGCATTCATGCACACACACACTGCATTCATGCACACACACACTGCATTCATGCACACACACACTGCACTCATACACACACGCTGCACTCATACACACACGCTGCACTCATACACACACACATACGCACACACTGCATTCATTATACACACACTGTAAATAAATATTCAATTAATATATTTTTTTTAGGATCTAATTTTATTTAGAAATTTACCAGTAGCTGCTGCATTTCCCACCCTAGTCTTATACTCGAGTCAATAAGTTTTCCCAGTTTTTTGGGATAAAATTAGGGGCCTCGGCTTATATTCGGGTCGGCTTATACTCGAGTATATACGGTAAATAAATAGCAAGAGAATCATGGGAGTTGTAGTTTTTTTGTTTGTTTTGTTTTTAAGAGCCCTGCTGTAAACCATCAGCTTGCACCCGCATATATGTACTTTCTGTTGCTCTGCTTTATGCAAACAAAGCAGTGAAATTCGTGGCTGCTGTTGGCTACTATTTCACAAACTATGATGATGCATATTCTAGGCATGCACTAAATGTAAAAGTG